>NC_133325.1:791120591-791420591 GCF_042186555.1 Aquarana catesbeiana
CCCATGATGCCACAGGGAAGTCCAGTCAAGTCACCATGCGTCAGAGGGGGCGGGGTCACCGGATTGCCCCGCCCCCCGTTATTTAAGGACCGTCAGAAGAGGAGAAGCATCACACAGCAGGAGCCTCCCTCCATGACATCATGGATGCGGAGCGGCCCGAGAAGAAGATGAAGAGAAGAGCAGGAGCCTCCCTCCATGCCATCATGGATGCGGAGCGGCCCGAGGAGAAGAAGGGAAGAAGACGCCGCAGAGGAGATGCCGGATGAGAACACCGGAGGAAGAACCAGAAGAACCAAAAAGAAGAAGAAGATGGAGGAAGGAACCGAAGGAAGATCGAAGAAAGAAGATAGAAGATAGAAGAAAGAAGAAGCATTTAAATAAAGGAATTGTCAAAAACTGTCTTTTGTCATTTTTAACATTTTTGACAGTTTTTTAGTGAAATGGTAGGGGTAAGTACCCCCTTACCATTTCACACAGGGGGGCCGGGATCTGGGGGTCCCTTTGTTAAAGGGGCTTCCAGATTTTGATAAGCCCCCCGCCCGCAGACCCCCACAACCACTGGCCAGGGTTGTGGGGATGAGGCCCTTGTCATCATCAACATGGGGACAAGGTGTTTTGGGGGCTACCCCAAAGCACCCTCCCAATGTTGAGGGCATGTGGCCTGGTACGGTTACGGTTCAGGAGGGGGGTGCTCTCTCATCCCCCCTCTTTTCCTGCGGCCTGCCAGGTTGCGTGCTCAGATAAGGGTCTGGTATGGATTTTGAGGGGGACTCCACGCCATTTTTTTTTAAATTTTGGCCGGGGTTCCCCGTAATATCCATACCAGACCTGAAGGGCCTGGTATGGAATTTAGGGGGACCCCCATGCTATTTTTTTTTTTAATTTTGGTTTGGGGTTCCCCTGTGGGGAATTCCCATGCCGTTTTTATCAATGAACTTTTATGTGTATTGTCAGACCGGCAATGCATTAATAGCCGTGAGTAGTTTTAAATGACTTTTTTTCCTTTGAAATGTCATTTTGCTGTCAGACTGTTCTAAACACAGGAAACATAAGCCCCTTTACAGGAATACTATAGACACCCCCAGGTACGAAATTTAAAGAGATATTACACTTTTATTGTTTCACTTTAAGCATTATTAAAATCACTGCTCCCCGAAAAAACGTCAGTTTTTAAAACTTTTTTTGCATTGATCCATGTCCCCTGGGGCAGGACCCAGGTCCCCAAACACTTTTTATGACAATAACTAGCATATAAGCCTTTAAAATTAGCACTTTTGATTATTCAGGTTCGTGTCCCATAGACTTTAACGGTGTTCGCGTGTTCCAATGAATTTTTTGCCTGTTCGCATGTTCTGGTGCAAACCGAACAGGGGGGTGTTCGGCTCATCCCTATGTACCACCTAATATCTCTATTGAGATCTAACGTTAAAACCACTTGATCTTACCGGATCTAACAAATGGCTTCCAAAATAGCTAACTGGTCAATTTTTTGATAAGGTGGGGCTGATGACGGGTTAGCCCCCCCAGCAAATAACTGTTAATATAGCTTCTTCTGTGTGAGATCTAACGCAAACAGCGGTTGATCTAACCTAATCTAACAAACTGCATAAGATTTTTTCAAAAATTTTGATATGGGGCTAACCCGGCAGAGGTATCTCCATGTATATAAACAAAAAATAGATGCAGCTTTAAGTAACATATAATATGTGTATGTGAATACAGGAATATATCACCTTGTGTACATAAGTGATATGTATATCTATCAGGTAAGTGTATAGTGATATTTAACAATCACATTAGGTCTCATAAAGCATAAATAATGTCCACAAGTGAAAATAAAAAAACCATTGAGAAAAAACACTGTGTAGTATATGACGAGAAGGAAATCTAATATGTGTTGCTATATCGGGTTGATGATCTTCATACATTCAAACTTCATGCAGAAGTGAGAGGGTAAATGCGCTTACCAGATGTGATGGACACTCTCACCATACGGCGGGGTGTCAAACGAGCTTATGGATCCACTGATCCTAAAGATGTTCACTGGAAACTTGCTGGAATGTGCCGATGATGGATACCGGTGAGCACACCTGGAACAGCCTCAGGAGCGGGATGGCCTGCAAACCTCAAGTGGATGGATGGATAGATTTCCCTCTTGTGGTAGACAGATGGTTAAAAGAGATACCTCCCACCATTTCAGATAGAGTCCATATGAGGAAAAAAAAAGGGAATCTCCACACAGTGCATGAATCAATAAAAGCAGGTTTATTCAAAACCATCAAAAACAGAGCAGATGCTTCACATGCATCAAGTAGTATAGATAAAACGGGGGTTTTGTGATCACTTGTTTTATCTATACTACTTGATGCATGTGAAGCATCTGCTCTGTTTTTGATGGTTTTGAATAAACCTGCTTTTATTGATTCATGCACTATGTGGAGATTCCCTTTTTTCCTCATATGGACTCTATCTGAAATGGTGGGAGGTATCTCTTTTAACCATCTGTGTACCACAAGAGAGAAATCTATCCATCCATCCGCTTGAGGTTTGCAGACCATCCCGTTCCTGAGGCTGTTCCGGGTGTGCTCACCGGTATCCATCATCGGCACATTCCAGCAAGTTTCCAGTGAACATCTTTAGGATCAGTGGATCCATAAGCTCGTTTGACACCCCGCCGTATGGTGAGAGTGTCCATCACATCTGGTAAGCGCATTTACCCTCTCACTTCTGCATGAAGTTTGAATGTATGAAGATCATCAACCCGATATAGCAACACATATTGGATTTCCTTCTCGTCATATACTACACCGTGTTTTTTCTCAATGGTTTTTTTATTTTCACTTGTGGACATTATTTATGCTTTATGAGATCTAATGTGATTGTTAAATATCACTATACACTTACCTGATAGATATACATATCACTTATGTACACAAGGTGATATATTCCTGTATTCACATACACATAAACATCTATTTTTTGTTTCTATTCACGTCTACACGGTTACTATACTGGTGATGCTGGCTGCTATCATGTATCATTAGAAAAGAAAAGCAATTAAATTTTTGAGTAGCGCAACAATACGTTTGTTTCTATCTCCATGTATATACTGTTGGGATCACATATTATATCTCTGTATACAGATCACATCTATTCCTATATACTGATCTCCATGTATACACCGCTGGGATCACACTTTATATCTCTGTATACAGATCACATCTATTCCTATATACTGATCTCCATGTATACACCGCTGGGATCACACATTATATCTCTGTATACAGATCACATCTATTCCTATATACTGATCTCCATGTATACACCGCTGGGATCACACATTATATCTCTGTATACAGATCACATCTATTCCTATATACTGATCTCCATGTATACACCGCTGGGATCAGATATTATATCTCTGTATACAGATCACATCTATTCCTATATACTGATCTCTATGTATACACCGCTGGGATCACATATTATATATCTGTATACAGATCACATCTATTCCTATATAGTGATCTAGAAGATCAGAGCTGACATTACCTGTCACACATCGCCCGATCATCTCCTCTCCTCTCCTCTGGTACAAGTCAGGCGGAGAAGTTACAATGTATATAAGATCCAGAACAGACAACTAAAGCTACACTCTGACTGCAGATATCTGCCAAGTCCTCCTGTCCTGAGCTCTACTCTGCTTCTCAGTTGTTCGGGGATCTGTGCACATGGCTACTTATTATATTCATCATCTCCAGACAATCAGGCGCTGGAAACAGATCAGTAGGCGTAGCTCCGCTTCATAATGCAGAATAAGGTGCCAGCATTGTCATTGCACTTCCTTGTAGCTTTTCATACATAACTTTTGTTTGCATAGAAAGTTGCTGATTTTGGTATGTAGAGACTGAAGAAAGGTTGTTAGGTGACTGGGAGGATCAGGTGGGAAATTGAGAGCAGGATTCATTTTTTGTAAAAGAAGATTATTATGTACAGATGTGTGTTTAACCTCTTCAATACTGGGCACTTTTACCCCCTCCCTGCCCAGGCCAATTTTCAGCTTTTAGCGGTGTCACTCTTTGAATGACAATTGAGCGGTCATGCTTCACACAACTAGAGCTTTCTTTTGGTGGTAATTAATCATGGCTGGGTTTTTTTAATTTCCTTGTTTTACATGTGATCAGTGGCGGGTGATGTGCAAAATTTTTGGGGGGCGTAAACAAACTGAAAAAAAAATAACATCAATTGCCGCTACTGTGCCCCATCAATTGCTGCCAGTGTTTATCGCCCGGGAGTCAGGACTTACCTGTCTTGCAGCGGGTCACAGTGGTGTCCTCCACGTCCATGCTCCTCTATGTCTCCGGTCCTCTCTATCAGGCATCCAATCATAGTGCCTGTTGTTTCAGCCAATCAGGTGACAAGTAACCGGACCTGAGCACCTGATTGGCTGAGAGGTGGGTCAGTGTTAGGAAAGTGATTTATTTGCTTTCGTAACACAACACTGAGTAAACAGCGAATGCACAGCATTGCACCCCCTGTTTACCATTTTGGAAGCATATTAGAGCCTACGGCTCTAATCAGGCACTTAAAAAAAAAACTGCCACTGTAATTCAGGTGCCCGACAATGGGTCGGACACCAGAATAGGGGGCGGCAGCGCCGACCATAGATAGATGCATGCAATGCATGCATCTATCTATGGTGAGAGAGGGGTGACAGGAGAGAGGGGGCGGCACTCCTGTGCCCTTTATGGACGCACCGCCACTGCATGTGATCAGCTGTGATTGGATACATCCAAACACATGGGTAAAGAGCTGCATCATCTGCTTTTTACAGAGATCGGTGATGCGCCGTGTCCCAGGGACAGAGTACACCACTGATTGCTGCGATGTGCGCCCCCCACAGGCACACAAGTGTGGTGAGAGTGGGATGACTTCATATGACATCATCCCAGAACGAGAGACCCCCCCCGCCCACCCATCATTTGACAATACAGGGGGTGGGAGGAGGTTAAACTAGTACTGATGCATTCACCCTGTGCATGCCAGTGGCCTCTGCAGTGAATTTGGGCTCGTTCACACACGCAGTAAAACTTGAATTTTTTCTATGCATTAAGATGAAAAACCTTTTGTGCTGCAGAATCCCCCCAGTCCCCCTTATAGTTTCCTCAGCCCAATGCGATCCAGCAATGTGCACGAGAGCAGCAGTTCTCCCCGCTGTCTCCCTCCTCCCAGGGCAGATGGATGGCAGCAGGAGCCATTGGCTCCTGTCACTGTCAAATGATGTGCTGAGCGAGTGGGGGGGCCGAGCCACCTGCTCTGTGTCAATAGACTCAGGTAGGGTGGCTCAGGAGTGAGCACACACGGGTGCCCCCATGGAAAGCGGCTTGTACACTTGCCAAAAAGGAGGAGCCTGGAGCTCCAATGGGGGACCCAAGAAGAGGAGGATCGGGGCTGCTCTGCATAAAACTATTGCACAGAGCAGGTAAGTATAACATGTTTGTTATTTGAATTAAAAAAAACAAACAAAGACACTGTAAAGAGAATGAAAAAGGTGAATGAACAGCCTCGGTCCTCACTGCACTTATCTCCATGGTAATGGAAAAGGTTTTTTTGTTAATTATTATGGGAAATAAACATATGAGTGCTGAGGGTTAAGGCAGTGCTGGAAAATAATGGTGGCCACACAAAACATTGACACTTTGGGCCCAATTTGGACATTTTCACTTAGGGGTGTACTCACTTTTGTTGCCAGCGGTTTAGACATTAATGGCTGTGTGTTGAGTTATTTTGAGGGGACAGCAAATTTCCACTGTTATACAAGCTGTACACTCACTACTTTACATTGTAGCAAAGTGTCATTTCTTCAGTGTTGTCACATGAAAAGATAGAAGAAAAGATTTACAAACATGGGGTGTACTTACTTTTGTGAGATACTGTACATGTCTGTGAGAATCTTACTTGTGGCTCAGCATTCTCAGCATATTGTATGGAAACAAGAATGCTACGCGAGTCTCCTTAGGACTTCTCTTTGTGGCACCCTTAGACATCCCAGGTCTTTTACAATCCTATAGTATATTCCACAAAAGAATTCCCATGTGCCACTAAAGTGTTTGGATTTGGCTTGAAGAAAAGGTGGCAATCCTCCGCCTGGGCACATAAATAATGAGTGCTGGGCCTGGGCAGGGAGTCTTAATGGAAGCTTGGTATTCGGCTTTTGTACTGTTGTGTTAGGCCTGCACTGCACCCTTCCACCTCACCTCAGGGGCACCACGCACGCCAATGCTGGGCGCTTACATTGTGGCTGTGCCCTTTCACCTCAGGGCACATGGGCAAATCAAATGCCAGGCTTCCCCAGCGTTACGCTTTTTCAAGTTTGGGCGCACACCAGCACAAGCTCTTGGAAATGCAGTAGGGTGTCCAGTAAGAGTAGAGCTGGGATCTGATGTTACTTATGTCATATTGTCAAATCCCTGCCACTCCTAAATCTGCTCCACTGCCGCCAGCACCAGAGTCCATGATGTTCTTCATCCGGTCTTGGCCACAGGGCTGCTGTTAGAAATCACAGGGTCCTGTACAGCCTACCTGACTGAGCCCCTCCCCCCTCCCTGCACTGCCTCTGAAAATATCAAATGATATATTAATTATAATTCACGTCTGGGGGAGGGGTGTAGATACCGATCCCCCTGCAGTGCAGCCAGATGGAAAAAAAGGAGGAAGCAGGGGGGGCAATAAGAGTCAACAGAAGGCAGTACAGGTGACCCTCCTGCTCAGCTGGTGCCACGCACAACTTTTGAACTGATGGGGCATTGACCTGGTACAGGGGGGACAGGTGTACTGTCTTATCAGCTGCCCAGCTTGGCCACACCATTTCCACTGCAGACATGACTAAACTAAAGGCCAGTGGCAGCTGGTGCGCAACATTTTTTTTGGGGGGGCAAACAAACTGAAACATTCTGAAAATTACTGAAAAAAACCCATCAATTGCATCCACTGTGCCCATAAATGCTGCCACTGTGCCCATAAAATGCAGCCTCTATGCTCCTGCATCCTCCATGGTTCCCACGTGTCTCTTCTTCTGTTTCCGCTAGGGGTCCAATAGGAATGCCTGTGCCTTCAGCCAATCAGGTGATGGGTATTAGACCGGCGCTTCCTGATTGGTGGAGAGGCGGTTCAGTGTTAGAAAAGCAAATATTAATTTGCAATGCTCTGCACTCCGAGTTCACCTTTTTTGAAGCCTATTAGGCTCTAATCATGTGCTTAAAAAAAAACACCCCCGCTGCTGTAATTCAGGTGACCGGTATCCGCAAAGGGTCCAGACGCCTGAATGGTGGTGGCTACAGCGGCCATGGATAGATTCATGCTATGCAAGAATCTATCCATTTTACATATAGGGGGGTGATGTGACAGAGAGGGCGGACCCTGTGTGCCCTTAATGGACACACCGCCACTGATAAAGGCTTCCCTATGGAGAGGTGCAGGATCTGTAGGAGTTCTGTTGTCCTCTCTGCTGCTGACTGCAAACTAAAGGGAATGGGGGAGAGACGAGCCTCTCCATGGCTGCACAGAGAAGTGCAGGATCTGAAGGAGGAGTTCTGTCCTCTCTGCTGCCGACTGCTGAGATAAGGTGGGGTGCTGCAGCTGCAGGAGAGGTGCGAGGGCCACATGAAGGCAAGATTTGGACCGTGGACCTTGTTTGACACGTGCACTAGGGGTTCATCACCAAGATGACCTTCCAGTCTGTTTTTGGATTACTGCCCCACACAAACCTGGCCTCGTTATATTATGTTCAGTATTCATGGGGAACTACATGGAAAAAAATCAGAATAATCAACCATAAAACAGCTATTTCACCTGTGTCTGCACTGAATGTGGACGCCTTGTTTGAAGAGCTAACAGTCACCAACACTACGGGCCATTTACAAAGAGGATTTATATCCTTTTTTGCTATTGAAGAATATATGTAAATAAATGTACACCCCTTCTCTGATATTGGGGGATATCTGAAATAGGAAGATGTTGCAGTGTGAATCCGGTAATAAAACAATCACGATTACACACGTGCAAACATTTTTTTTTATTGAGCATAGTTTTTAATACTAATTTAATTTAGTACTAATATAAACCATGTGATATTTGTTCTTTGGGTACAAGAAGATGTTTACCGTATTCTGATAATTACATTAACAACAAGTAGAGAATATTACTGCTGCCATTCTAACACTTTACTAGAGAATCTCTTCTCAATTTTTAATCTGCCTATATTATGACATCACTGGTGTCACCTCCCCACCCCGGCAAGCCTGCCACATGGTGGCCATCTTTATGACACAACCAGGAGTGTTTTTATGAAACCAGTGGGCCTGTGTGCAAGATCATAAATTGGGTCCTAATACCAGAGAAAGCAATGTGGCATGCACAATATGTTGCAGCAAAAATTGGGTGTGGTTTTCAGGGACTGTAGGTAGCGCTTGCTGCTTACATAGTACAGTAAAGATGCAGGATGATCGAGGGGTTAAATGCCTTGTGCCGCAGTTTTGGCTCCCACTTAACTCCTGCCTGACAGGGTTACCAACCCCCCACAACTTTTTTTTTTTTTTTTTTTACAGAAAACATGGAAAATCTACTGACACAACATATTTTTTACTGAGAACCTGAAATATGATATAATCTCCTATTAGAAACTAAGAGGGGATGGAGGGATAGAGACAGAAGGGGGTGAGGGAGGAGAGATAGGAATAGGAAGGAGAGAGAGAGATATATGGGGAGATGGAAAAGAAAGGAGAGGGAGGGGGGAAGAAATGGAAGGAGGGGAGAGGGGGTGGGGGGGAAGAGGTGGGGTGGAGAGAGAGGGGGGAGAGAGAGGGGGGTTCCCCTACCCCCTATAATACACTAGGATACTCTCCCATCATCCTCCCCAAAACTACATGGGGAGATCACCCCCCCAAAAAAGATTATATTGTAATCTGTATAGTTTTATCAGCAGGGTTCTCTGATCACTACATCAGTCGTGGTGAAGAGGTCAGTGTCCAGTCATGCCACCTAATATTATGGACTCTCACCTTCCTACAGCCCACCAGCTCCATCACCAGCTGTGTGTAGTGAGACACGATCACAGCCCGGGACTCCGACCCGCTCTGCCACCATAAGTGGCCTACTTCCAGTACTGGAGCCTGCCACCGCTGCCTCCTGCTTTGCTCCCCTCACTGTCACTGAATGGTCAGTCAGATTTTGCAAACCGTCTGTGAATTTACTGACAGTTGGCAACCTTGCCAGTGTTTAATATTTATCATTGAATTTTACATTTTTAATATAGTCATCTAGTTCTATTTTGTATCTACAGAGAGGACCAGCCTATATTATTATTTTTAATCCTATATAATCTTTATTTTTATTTTGTTTGTTACCATACAGTGACCCCTTTGTTAGTGCAAAGTAACTATTTATCTCATGTAGGTGAATAACATCCTGCCACCTGCTGGCAACTCAGGAACATCACATTTTTCTGTGGCCACTTTGCCTCTGTTCATTTTTAAGATAGATCTTCATGCATTTACACTGCCACCTACTGGCAGCTTTGTAACATCACACCTTTCTTGTGTATAGCAAATGCAGGAGCTCCACATTGAAGAGAAAGAATAAACAGACAGCGCCATCTACAGGACACAAATAGAACTACAGAGATTCCTGTTATAGACAGCGGACAGGAACCTGAATTTTATGTGAAGTCCAACTAATCTTACAGCATGGGGAGAGAGACTGCAAGGTGTCTGACCATACACACCAGAATTCCCTCTTCACCGGCTGCCTCCACCCCATGTTCACTTAAAAACCAAAGTGTGTCACCGTTACCCTGCAAAACGTACAACTAAATTCCAGGCAGATGCTAAATAACTATTAGAAGATGAACACATTTTGGACATTAGTATAATAGTAGTAATTAGGATAAGTACTTGCATGTATCTTAATATAAAGTAATCCCATGTGGGGGCATATTACATGGTTTAGTGTTTTGTCTCCCGGGGGACCAGGGCTGTCTTAATAACATCATGGGCCCCTGGGGGCAAAGTAATGCACTGGGGCCCCTACATGTCTGCCCCAATTTACACACCAACTCTCAATAATTATAGTATAAATAGTTGATCAAATTAAACATTTTGTTATTAGTACTTTCAATAAAATCTATTTTAAACACTTAAGGCTGGTTCACACAACAAAAACGCACTCCAGATCCATCCCGTATGCGCTTCTGCATGCGCATTTTTAACCGTTTGCCGACCAGCGCATGGCGATTTACGTTGGCAGAATGGCACTGGCAGGCAAAAGGGCATACAGGTATGTCCCCTTTAAGAAGCGGTGTTGTGAGCACGACTCGATGTCCGCCAGGTGCCCGCGATCGTGTCACAGAGAGGAAGAACGGGGAAATGCTTTTGTAAACAAAGCATTTCCCTGCTCTGTCTAGTGACAGGACAGGGATCACTGCTCTCTGTCATCGGGAGCTGTGATCACTGTCCTGTGTGTTGTAATCCACCCCCCCACAGTTAGAATCACTCCCTAGGACACACTTAACCCCTTCACTTCCCCCTAGTGGTTAACCCCTTCACTGCCAGTGTCATTTATACAGTAATCAGTGCATTTTTATAGCATTGATTGCTGTATAAATGACAATGGTCCCAAAATAGTGTCAAAAATGTCCGATGTGTCTGCCATAATGTCGCAGTCCCGATAAAAATTGCAGATTGCTGCCATTACTAATAAAAAAAAAAATAATAAAAATTCTATAAATCTATCCCCTATTTTGTAGACGCTATAACTTTTGCACAAACCAATTAATATACGCTTATTGCAATTTATTATTATTATTAATTTTTTTTACCAAAAATATGTAGAAGAATACATATCGGCCTAAACTGAGAAAAAAAAAAAAAAGGATTTTTATTGAGAGCTAAATTTTAACCATACATGATTCCAGTAATGAAGGTATAAGATAACATACATAATGCATCTTGGCACATAGCACAGTACATAAATATATGAAGCACTGATAACAATGGTATACAGTATGTAAGATAGTAACAATAGAATTGGTAGTAATTTCTCATGGAATAACCACACAAAAAATCCTAGTTCACCACAAGGGGGGTTTGTTTAACCGGTTTCCGACGACATATGTCGGCAGAATGGCACGGCTGGACAAATCGACGTACCTGTACGTCCATTTGAATTCCCCGCTGTGCCATTGCGTGCACGCCGCCGGCAGCGCGTGCGCCAGCCGGGAGCTCCGTGAGTCGGGTCGCGGGTCCCGCGGACTCGATCGCCGCGGGGATACCCGCGATTGCCTCACGGAGAGGACGAGGTTCTGCCTAGTGACAAGTGTCACTGCTCACAGCTCTCTGTCATCGGGAGCAGTGATCAGTCTAGTGACACATACAGCCCCTCCCCCCTACAGTTATAAAACACTCCCCTAGTACTGATTAACCCCTCTCCGCCCCCTAGTGGTTAATCCCTTCACTGCCAGTGTCATTTACACAGTAATCAGTGCATTTTTAATCGCACTGATCGCTGTATGAATGACAATGGTCCCAAAAATGTGTCAAAAATGTCCAACATGTCCGCCATAACGTCACAGTCACAATAAAATTCGCTGATCGCAACCATTACTAGTAAAAAAAAAAAAATTAATAAAAATGCCGTAAAACTATCCCCTATTTAGTAAACGCTATAACTTTTGCGCAAACCAATCAATTAACACTTATTGTGATTTTTTTTGTTTAAGAAAAATATGTAGAAGAATACGATGGGCCTAAACTGAGGAAAAAAAAAATGTTTTTTTATATATTTTTGGGGGATATTTATTATAGCAAAAAGTAAAAAATAATGCGTTTTTTTCAAAATTTTCGCTATTCTTTTGTTTATAGCGCAAAAATAAAAAACGCAGAGGTGATCAAATACCACTAAAAGAAAGCTCTATTTGTGGGGAAAAAAAGGACGTAAATTTTGTTTGGGTACAACGTCGCACAACCGCGCAATTGTCAGTCAAAGCGACGCAGTGCCGAATCGCAAAAAGTGCTCTGGTCAGGAAGGGGGTAAATTCTTCCGGGGCTGAAGTGGTTAAAGCATCTCTGTTCCAGTGCTTTTTTTATGCAGTTCTGGATACATTCAAGGTGCTTTTTTCTCCTTTTTTCCTGTTTTTTTCCCACTATACTAGGGTCCAGTATGTTTTTAATTGCGTTTTTGATGTGTTCCAGTGCTTTTTAGTGCATTTTTGATGCATTTTACTGTGTTCCAGTACAGGCCAGTGCAGGAAAAATGCAGCATGTTCTACTTTTTTTCCGGGAACTGAAAGCCCTGGAACTGACTGCACTGGTGTGAACTATGCCATTGGAGACCATATAACCTACTTTCCTTTTGTTTTTGATGCAGAAAAAAATTTGTCATTGGGATTGTAGATTTAGCCCAGTGACTGGCTGCTGCTGGCCCTGCAACACGGCACCATCGTTCCTCCAAAATTCACAAGTCAGTAACAGAAGCGCTCAGGTCTGTGGTGGGCAGGCAGTGAAGGGGACACATTTGATAAAAGCTCCTTCGACAGAACACAGAAGGCTGCATGGAATAAAATCTCCACTAGGGGGTCTTCAAAATACGCCAAATGAAGTCATGCATCTAGTAAGAAATATACATCTGTGAGTCTGAGTTTTTGAGCTAAAACTGAACTTTTGTACATTGCAAGAAGATAATGAAATTGTATATAAATAGTATAGTATATAAAATAAAGGAATAGACTAGAAAATAGAATATAAAATAAAAGAATAGAATAGAAAAAAAAATAGAATAAAACAGAATAAAATAGAATAGAAAATAAAGGAATAGAATAGAATGTAAGAAAAGAAAAGAATAGAATATAACCATCTTCTAAATTTCAAATTGAATACATTTTGAATTCAAAGAAAAAAAAAAAAAGAATAGAATAGAAAAAAAACAAAAAAAAGAATAAAATAGATAGAATATAGCCATCTTCCAGAATCAAAATAGAAAAAATAGAATTGAAGATGAAATAATAGAATATAAAAAAATGGAATAGAAAGATTATAACAATATAACATCTAGGGCTGCAACTAACGATTATTGTCATAATCGATTAGTTGGCCGATTATTGTTTCGATTAATCGATTAATCGGTTAATAACCTTAAAAAAAAGTGTGGTGCATAATTTAGTTAATATGTAAAGTTGTAAAAAAAGGCAATTTATTCTTAAATATCTCTATGCAGTGGTGAATATAAGTAACCAACTATATGGTTAGGGAGCAAAATATCTAATCCACTCTGAGAATAACAGACAGAAGAGATATTCTGTACATACTATTAGAGGAGAGATATACTGTATATACTATTAGAGGAGAGATATACTGTATATACTATTAGAGGAGAGATATACTGTATATACTATTAGAGGAGAGATATACTGTATATACTATTAGAGGAGAGATATACTGTATATACTATTAGAGGAGAGATATACTGTATATACTATTAGAGGAGAGATATACTGTATATACTATTAGAGGAGAGATATACTGTATATACTATTAAAGGGTGAATCTGGTAAATATCATCAGACTCAGAGATCTATTTTTTATTTAAAAAAACAATGTCTTCCCCGACAAATGACAAAAAATGTCATTTTAAGAACGTTCGTTCGATTTTCTAATTGTTAGTGGGGTCAAACTCGAATTGTCAAAGGATCTGCGGGAAAAGGTAGTTGAACTGTAAAAAAAACAGGAAAGGGATATAAAAAGATATCCAAGGAATTGAGAATGCCAATCAGCAGTGTTCAAGCTCTAATCAAGAAGTGGAAAATGAGGGGTTCTGTTGAAACCAAACCATGATCAGGTAGACCAACTAAATGTATTTATTTAATTTATTTACAGTAGAGAATATTTGCTCTATTTGTACTATAAAGAGCTCATTTTAGTTCTTTTTTTAACCCCATTATGTTACTGGCCGATTAATCGATTATGAAAATAGTAATCGATTAATTTCATAATCGATTAGTTGTCGATTAATCGATTAGTTGTTTCAGCCCTAATAACATCTTACAAAATTTGAATAGAATACATTTGATCAGAATTGATTAGAATAGAAAATAAAATAGAATAGATTAGAAAAAATCAATAGAATAAAATAGAAAAAATATAACTATCTTCTGAAATTCGAATTTCAAATAGAATAAATTTGAATTCAAATAAAAAAAAAAAAAAAAAAAAAAAAAAAAGAAGAACAATAAAATGAATTAAACAAATTCAACTAAAACATTTTCTAAACATAACAGAATGGTGCAATCAAAAAATAAGACATGCCATCAAGTAAACCAATGAAATGCCACCGCCCTGTTCAAAAGTCTGCATCCCCTCAGCATGCCATCTTTTGTGATAGTGGTCTATGAGGCAGTAGCGGCTGGTGTCTTTTATTTGAGGGGGGGCGGCAAACAATCACCCCCCCGTGGCACCTCAAACCCCCCAGATTCCCCGCCCGCTCGCTGTCTTACCCTCTCTAGGTGGTGGGTATCGGCAGTGGGATCTGGCATCGGCAGCAGGCATCGCCTCCATCTCAGTGGCCGTGCTTCTCCTCCCCTCCTCCTAGGCATCCAATAGGATCACCTGTCCTTTCAGGCAATCAGGCGATGGGTCTCACAACCTGCTTTCTGATTGGCCGGGAGGAGGATCAGTGTTTCAATAGCGAATATTGTAACACACCTGGGTGGGCTTTAGGCACAGTGCTTGCGCCCAGAGCCCATCCTATTTTGAAGCCAATTGGAGCCTCTGGCTTTAACCACTTGGCGACCGGGCCATTGCCGAAAGACGGTAACTGCGCGGTCGGCTAGTTCTGGGTGGACGTCCATGGACGTCATTCCAGAATGTTGCTCCCGCGCGCCCCCTGGGGTGTGCACTCGGGAACATCCGGGCATCACGGATCACGGTAAATAGCTGCTGATCCTGGCCGTTTACCACGTGATCGTTCAGTCAAATGACGGAGCGATCACATGTAAACAAACCGGCGTCACGTCATGATGCCGGTTTCTCCCTCCCCTCTTTGTACTGATCGGTACAGTGCGGGGGAGAGGGGGAGAGATGGCAGCGCTGTGGGCTGGATGTTTAGTGCCCACAGCGCTGCTCAATATAAATAATGGCAACACTCTGCCAATACTCTTGCAGTGTTGAAGAGCATTGGCGAGTATTGGCAGAGTTTTGCAGTGTTGAAGAGTATTGGCAAACTCTGCCAATACATTTTAACAGAAACGAAGAATTTTTTTAATTTTTTTAATCAAATTTTTAGTCTTTTTTGATTTATAGCGCAAAAAATAAAAAACCCAGCGGTGATTAAATACCACCAAAAGAAAGCTCTATTTGTGTGAAAAAAAGGACATAAATTTCATATAGGTACAGTATTGCATGACTGAGTAATTGTCAAAGTGTGAGAGCACCGAAAGCTGAAAATTGGTCTGGTTAGGAAGGGAGTTTAAGTGCCCAGTGGTCAAGTGGTTAATCAGTGGCTTAAAAAAAACACCCCCCATTGGAATCCATGCATCAGGCATCCTGAAAGGGGTCAAACACATGAATTGGGGAGGGGGGGCATGCACTCTTAATGGATGGGCCGCCCCTGTCACGAGGCCCCGAATTCTTGCAGGTGGTAGAGCTGCACACAGTTTGCATTCTTCTGCAGGAAAGCTGCACATGGGACGTTCTTTGACTTTCCAGCACAACAATGATAAGACATTTCTTAACCCTTTCACTGCCAGAGCTCTACTGAGAGAATTCAGAGATTCTGGTATTGATTTTGAATATACTTTTAATGAAAAAAGAAAAATCTGAAACCTTAAGAAAAAAAATAATACAAACTGACAGTAGTAACAGTAAAACAAAGCAGTAAAGAGCAGAAAAATACTTAAAATGAAATTCACCAGCTTTTTGGTTCTGTGCGGTCCGATTCACTTGCAGAGTGAATCCAATCTGATGCTTACAAGAGTCACCGGCCCTCAGAAATGGGATTTTCTCACCATCCTTAGTAGTTCTGATGTCAAGTGAGAGCTCAGAGCTGCCAAATGCAGAGAGTGTTACAGAACCAACTCCATCCAATCAAAGGGTCTGAGGGGTGGAATGAAGGGGGCTGGAGAGTATTTTGGTAGATTCCAGTAGGCACAACTTTACTGCCAACGTTACTACATACACCTAGATTTCTGTCTGCTGAGATTTCACAATATGAAAACATATTATTGCACAGAATGGAATGACAATTTGTGAGAGACCAAATATGATATACAGTAGCTATTGTTTAAAGTTGTGCCCAAAATTTTGCATCCCCTGGCAGAAATGGTGACATTTTGGCATGGATATTGAGCCTTAGTGACACTGTACTACTCGGGGGGACCTGGGATTTTTTATTAAACACTATTATTTCTGATCACTGTTAAAAGCAACAGTTTTAATGATCATGTATGGCTTCCATTCATGACAGTTGCTTACTATTGTGATGCTTTGATTAGCTACAGATAATCACATAGTACAGGGTGCCGGGTACCATGTGATAGCTGTGGGCCAATCACAGGATCACAATAGTAAAAAAGCTGTCATGAATGGAAGCCATTCATGACAGTTCTGCTTACATTGTAATTCGGGTTGCACCAATACCGGTATCAGTACCGATACTAAGAATCTGCAGGAGTATCGGTACTTGTGCAAATGCTGCAATACCTGAAACTGATACTTTCAGGTTCAGTTCTTTCAACTGTCATCCGGATTCCCCCACTGACAGCTGAAATGTAAAAAAAAAAAAAAAAAGCAGCAATTACTGGTTGTTAAGGAGCGGGGCCATTGCGTCATTAACATCCAATTCCAACACACACATTCCTGTAGAGATGATGTATTTGTAAGTCGGTGATGAAGCGACCATCGGCTGGAACCGTGTATAGTCAGAGAGTCACCAGCACACCAAGATCTCCAAAAATGAGACCAAAGATTTAATCAGAGATCACATCATTACAGCAGAGAGCAATGTTTTGGGTCCACACAGGACCCCTGTGGTCACATGTCTGATGAAGGGGGCCTGTGTGGCTGCTGATTAAAGGAGTTGTAAAGGCAGAAGGTGCATGAAGATATAAAAAGCTTTCTGTGTGCAGCAGCCCCCCCTCTCACACTTACCTGAGGTCCATCTCTGTCCAGCGATGTCCACGTCTGAGCTGTCTGAGATTCTCCCTCCTGATTGGCCGAGACAGCCAATGGTGCCGCTGCTGTCATAGTCAGCTAGTCAATCAGGGGAGAGAGGAGGCAGGGCCGGGTAGGGCTCCGTGTTTGCATGGACACACAGAGCTGTGACTCGGCTTGGGTACCCCCATAGAAAACTGCTTACTGTGGGGGCACTGAACAGGAGAGAGGGGCCAGGAGCACAGAAGAGGGACCTGAGAAGAGGAGGATCCGGGCTGTTCTGTGCAAATCCACTACAACAGAGCAGGTAAGTATAATATGTTTGTTATTTTTATAGGAAAAAAAAAACAAGACTTTACAATCACTTTAAAGCTTTGCACTCTTTTTTTGAGCTCTTGGTGTACTGGTGACATTACTCCCCCTTAACAACCGATGACTCAGTGAGGTTCCCCTTTGACAGCTGAAGTGTAAACAAAGTGCTGGTAATTGAAGCTGTTAAAAAAAAAAAAGGGCAATGTTTATCAACAACATTGCTCAGCTGCAGAAACAGAAGGATAAAAAGAAACATAGTTTCATTTTGTATCCTTCTTTTTATACATCTACAGATGAAGGGAAGAATTTAAATCTGCAGATGAAGTCAGTTTAAAGCAACCTGTCAAGTAAAAAAAAAAAAGTATTTTTTTAATTAAATGTATCCCTGTTTAACCCCTTATTAACCCTTAATTTACTCTAATCTGCCCTATTTAACGCCTTATTCTCCTTCTCCATTTAATTATAATTTTCTTGCAGATTTTCTTTATAAAACAAAGACAAAAAAAATTTTTAATTATTAAATAGTTTTGTTTGCTCTGTTCATTACTATTTTTACACCTTTAACATATATTTACACGTTTAACATTGAAAAAAAAAGCACAAAAACTAAAATAAATTTTAAAAAAATTATTTAATTTGTAAAATAACTTTTTAATGCTTTTTTCTATTACTAACAGCTGAAGAGTACACAAAACAGTTGCTGGCAGGTATCGGTGTGTGCGGAAAAAAAAAAAAGTAAAAGTATGGGTGCATCCCTAAGGCTGCTTTCACACTGGGTTGAGGGTCCGTTAGCGGTAAAGCGCCGCTCATTTTGGCAGCGCTTTACCAGTGTTTTAGCGGTGCTTTTCGGCTGCTAGTGGGGCACTTTTAACCCCCACTATCGGCCGAAGAAAGGGTTACACACTCCCGTGTTGCAGCGCTGCCCATGCATTCCAATGGGCAAGGGCTGTTTAGGAGCGGTGTATACAGAGCTCCCAAACTGCCCCAAAGATGCTGCTTGCAGGACTTTTCTCATCCCGCAAACGCACCTCCCCAGTGTAGAAGCACTCGGGGCTTTCACACTGGGGAGACATGAGAGGCGCTTTTCAGGCGCAATTTTTATCGCTAAAATGCCTGAAAAGAGCCTCAGTGTGAAAGTAGCCTAATTGTAATCATTTGATTGCTAGGATTGGTCATAGTGATCACGATACCCCGGCTGCTCACCATGGAGGCAGTGGTTACAGGATTGCACCACTGAGCACCCCAAGGGGTACACCAGTGTACATGTGCCAAGTATAAATACCACTTTAACTCCTTGGCGCTGACAGTACACATATATGTGGCCTCTCGGGGGGGAGCCTTAACGCCGAGCATCCACATATAGGTGAAAGTGGAAACTCCTGCGCTGTCGGGGGGGGGGGGGCTATGCTAAAAGGACACTGCTGCAACAACTAAGTACTGATCCAAGGCAGGACAAATGGGACAAAAGTGGGGGAAGATGGTAGTTGCACTGTGATGAAGGGGGGAGAGGGAAGCTACAAAGATGACTAAAGTGGCAAAGTGAACTAAAAAAGCAGAAATGGGCCAATGCATGAATAGATCCTACATGCTAAAAGAACATGGTGGGGATGCAGTGCAGTGCAAAGTAGCTGATCAACATGACATGTTGCGAGCAGACAAAGCCTAATATATAAAAGGTAATCGTGAAACAGTGACTGCTTGAATATAGCAAAACAAAAATGCATATACTATCACAAATAGGGTGAATAATGACACAATGCAAAAAAAAAAATAAATAAATTATAATGCAAGAAAAATATATGTGGGCTAGTGCCCCATTAGGAAAAACATGCCAGATCCTGGTGAACTACAAGTGACAAATCCCTAGGACAAACATGAATATTAGTTCTATCATCCAGTCCAAAAAGCAAAAACACGTGATGAGAAACACAAAACAAGTCCAATCGTGAAGGGAGGGGGGATCTTCAGTGAGGACACCTCCGTGTTTGCAAGCCGCTTACCTTACAGCTGTAAGGTGTACAGCCTGTGTTGCAAATGACCCGCAGGTGTATACAGGCAGTGACAATGATGAACATGCCAAGCAAATTATAAAAATTAAAAAGTATACAGCATGTAAAATAACTCTGCAACGACCACAGTGGAGGGGGGGCAAGACACACACAGGGGGAGGTTGCACTCACTTTCATGAAGTGAGTGTGGGCATCAATCCACGAGCGCCGAGCTCGTATGCCTCCAGGAGTGTCACCAATCTGGAATCTGTCCCCGTGCCTGGAAACTGGAACATGTCCCCGTGCCTCTCTCCTCAGTGTTCATCAGGTAGAGTAGTGATGTACAGTGTGAGGGGGAAAGAGACACACATAGTGTGATCCCATATAAAAGGTATATTTATTTAATAAAACAAGTCCAATCAACTTACATTTAAAACAATGCTGCAGTGTGTAGCAACTACGAGCGCCGAGCTCGTCTCCTGTTGTTTGTCTGTGGCAGCGTCCCATGCTCCAATTCTAATGCATATCGTCACGTCACATGACTTCTTCAGAGGATAACACAGGATAGAAAGCCAATGCTTATATATCGTCCCCTTGTAATGGGCGCACGGCGGCCATTTTCCCGAAGCCCGCTCTAATGTTAATGGGTGCCCGGCGGCCATTTTTTCAAAGCCCATCAATACAAAGGATAGCACACAGTGCTGTTGCCTGTTGTCAGGATGGCTCTAACAGGTGAGGTTGGAAAGAATGTACTTAGCCACAGACCAGATCAGCTAGAACATAATCTCAAACTAGATTTTAGAAACCGAAAAATAAAAACCACAATGCAACGCCCTACCAAGACGCACTATCACATATATGGAATTGTACTGAAAATGCATAACATGTGAGGTATGCGGAAAACAAAAACGTAAATAAAAATGGATAAAAATTAAATAAAAAATATATAAAATGAAAAAAAAGTGTAAAAAAATGAAAAAAAAAAAAAATATAGATGATGAAAAAAATAAAATTACATATACAAATAAAAATGAAATAAAATGAACATGAAAATAATAAAATTAAAATTAAAAATAAAGATAAAAATAAAAATAAAGTAAAGTAAAAATAGAAAAAAAAAAGTGAGTGAAAATAAAAATAAAAAATAATAAAATAAAATAAAAATAAAAAATAAAGTAAGAATAAAGAATGAAAATAGCAGGACGGGGAAGACGGAAAAAACGGAAAAAACAACCCAATGTAAGAAAAAAGAAAAAAGAAAGAAGAGGAAGCTGGAGCTCGGGACGTGTCACAGACCTACTAAATGAATAATAAAAATGTACAAAAATACAAATATAAAAATATGTATAAATATATAACATTACAACCAATGTGATCTAGTAAACTAGTGCAACTAGAAACAGAGAGTGGTTGACTTGATGAAAGGAAAGGAACCACTAACCGAGGAAGAACACTAAGAAGAATATTGAAGCCTAAAAGTCGCTAAGGAAACAATTTATGTCAAACTCGATGTTGAGTCCCTTCGGCACAAGGGTGTCCATGGAAAAAATCCATTTGGACTCGAGTTGACTCAAAATCCTTATTTTGTGTCCGCCACGCCATGGTCTGGTGTAGGGTACGATACCCCAAAATTTCAAATGACTGGGGTCCCTTTTATGGTATTTGTCGAAATGCCTGGACACATTCTGTTTGTCAAAACTCTTTTGGATGTTTTGCACATGCTCCTTTATACGGATTCTCAATAACCTTTTGGTGCAGCCCACATACTGGAGGCCACAGCTGCACTCCAATACATAGACCGCTCCCTCGGTGTTGCACCCGATGAACTCGTTGACATCATATTGGGTGCCATTACTGTTTGATTTAAAAGAGAATACTTTTTCATTCGGACGTTTGGTGCGGGTACAGGCATAACAGCGTTTAAAAAGGTAAAACCCTTTACCCGTAAAGAAAGAAAATTGTTTTTTTGCGGGATCAATCACGCTTTTCACTAGCCGATCTCTCAGGGTGGGTGCCCTTTTATAGATGAACTTTGGTCTATCTGGTAGTACCTCTCTTAGGCCAGTATCGGATTTTAGAATATGCCAATGGCGAGATATAATGCTTTCAATCTTTTTGTGTTGAAAGTTGTAATCAAACACCAGGGGTACCTGGTCTTGCTGGCACATGGGTGTTTTATCTTCAAGCAGTTCTTTTCTTTGCATTTGTCCGACTTCTACTATTTTATCTTTTATAAACTCTTGATCGTATCCTTTGCTGGTAAATCTCTCTCCAATCATTCTGGCTTGCATATAAAAGTCTTCTTCCAAAGTACAATTGCATCTTAGTCGCATTAACTGGCCTTTAGGGATGTTAAATAGCCAGTTACTGTGATGGCAACTACTTAGAGGTAAATAACTGTTACGATCAACATTTTTAAAGAATGTTTTAGTGGTGTATTGATTGTTAATACGTGAGATCTCTAGATCGAGGAAAGAAATGGACTGTTCCTCAATCTGCCAGGTTTATACAATGTTTTTGATGTTATTGTTTAGTTTGAGAAAAAATGAGGTTAGGAGATCACGATCTCCTACCCATATAATAAAAATGTCATCGATGTATCTTTTATACAGTCGTAGTTCTTCGGGGGATCTGTAAACACCACTTCCTCTTCCCATTGGGACATGAATAGCCCTGCGACACTGGGGGCAAATTTAGCCCCCATAGCTACTCCTGTTTTCCGATGGTAAAATTGTTTACAGTACCAAAAATGGCTGTGTTTCAGACAGAAATCGAGGCACTTAACGAGAAATTTCCTCTGGAACTGGGGAAGTTTGGTATATTTTCTCAGACCCCACTTCGTGGCCTCACATGCCGCAAAGTGGGGTATGATCGTACCAGCAAGACCAGGTACCCCTGGTGTTTGATTACAACTTTCAACACAAAAAGTTTGAAAGCATTATATCTCGCCATTGGCATATTCTAAAATCCGATACTGGCCTAAGAGAGGTACTACCAGATAGACCAAAGTTCATCTATAAAAGGGCACCCACCCTGAGAGATCGGCTAGTGAAAAGCGTGGTTGATCCCCCAAAAAAACAATTTTCTTTCTTTACGGGTAAAGCGTTTTACCCTTTTAAACGCTGTTATGCCTGTACCCGCACCAAACGTCCGAATGAAAAAGTATTCTCTTTTAAATCAAACAGTAATGGCACCCAATATGATGTCAACAAGTTCATCGGGTGCAACACCGAGGGAGCGGTCTATGTATTGGAGTGCAGCTGTGGCCTCCAGTATGTGGGCCGCACCAAAAGGCTATTGAGAATCCATATAAAGGAGCATGTGCAAAACATCCAAAAGGGTTTCGACAAACACAATGTGTCCAGGCATTTCAACAAATACCATAAAAGGGACCCCAGTCATTTGAAATTTTGGGGTATCGTACCCTACACCAGACCATGGCGTGGGGGACACAAAGTAAGGATTTTGAGTCAACTCGAGTCCAAATGGATTTTTTCCATGGACACCCTTGTGCCGAAGGGACTCAACATCGAGTTTGACGTAAATTGTTTCCTTAGCAACTTTTAGGCTTCAATATTCTTCTTAGTGTTCTTCCTCGGTTAGTGGTTCCTTTCCTTTCATCAAGTCAACCACTCTCTGTTTCTAGTTGCACTAGTTTACTAGATCACATTGGTTGTAATGTTATATATTTATACATATTTTTATATTTGTATTTTTGTACATTTTTATTATTCATTTAGTAGGTCTGTGACACGTCCCGAGCTCCAGCTTCCTCTTCTTTCTTTTTTCTTTTTTCTTACATTGGGTCGTTTTTTCCGTCTTCCCCGTCCTGCTATTTTCATTCTTTATTCTTACTTTATTTTTTATTTTTATTTTATTTTATTATTTTTTCTTTTTATTTTCACTCACTTTTTTTTTTTTCTATTTTTACTTTACTTTATTTTTATTTTTATCTTTATTTTTAATTTTTATTTTATTATTTTCATTTTCATTTTCATTGTATTTCATTTTTATTTGTATATGTAATTTTATTTTTTTCATCATCTATATTTTTTTTTTTTTCATTTTTTTACACTTTTTTTTCATTTTATATATTTTTTATTTAATTTTTATCCATTTTTATTTACGTTTTTGTTTTCCGCATACCTCACATGTTATGCATTTTCAGTACAATTCCATATATGTGATAGTGCGTCTTGGTAGGGCGTTGCATTGTGGTTTTTTTTTTTTCGGTTTCTAAAATCTAGTTTGAGATTATGTTCTAGCTGATCTGGTCTGTGGCTAAGTACATTCTTTCCAACCTCACCTGTTAGAGCCATCCTGACAACAGGCAACAGCACTGTGTGCTATCCTTTGTATTGATGGGCTTTGAAAAAATGGCCGCTGGGCACCCATTAACATTAGAGCGGGCTTTGGGAAAATGGCCGCCGTGCGCCCATTACAAGGGGACGATATATAAGCATTGGCTTTCTATCCCATGTTATCCTCTGAAGAAGTCACGTGACATGACGATATGTATTAGAATTGGAGCATGGGACGCTGCCACAGACAAACAACAGGAGACGAGCTCGGCGCTCGTAGTTACTACACACTGCAGCATTGTTTTAAATGTAAGTTGATTGGACTTGTTTTATTAAATAAATATACCTTTTATATGGGATCACACTATGTGTGTCTCTTTCCCCCTCACACTGTACATCACTACTCTACCTGATGAACACTGAGGAGAGAGGCACGGGGACATGTTCCAGTTTCCAGGCACGGGGACAGATTCCAGATTGGTGACACTCCTGGAGGCATACGAGCTCGGCGCTCGTGGATTGATGCCCACACTCACTTCATGAAAGTGAGTGCAACCTCCCCCTGTGTGTGTCTTGCCCCCCCTCCACTGTGGTCGTTGCAGAGTTATTTTACATGCTGTATACTTTTTAATTTTTATAATTTGCTTGGCATGTTCATCATTGTCACTGCCTGTATACACCTGCGGGTCATTTGCAACACAGGCTGTACACCTTACAGCTGTAAGGTAAGCGGCTTGCAAACACGGAGGTGTCCTCACTGAAGATCCCCCCTCCCTTCACGATTGGACTTGTTTTGTGTTTCTCATCACGTGTTTTTGCTTTTTGGACTGGATGATAGAACTAATATTCATGTTTGTCCTAGGGATTTGTCACTTGTAGTTCACCAGGATCTGGCACGTTTTTCCTAATGGGGCACTAGCCCACATATATTTTTCTTGCATTATAATTTTTTTTTTTTGCATTGTGTCATTATTCACCCTATTTGTGTTGGTATATGCATTTTTGTTTTGCTATATTCAAGCAGTCACTGTTTCACGATTACCTTTATATATTAGGCTTTGTCTGCTCGCAACATGTCATGTTGATCAGCTACGTTGCACTGCACTGCATCCCCACCATGTTCTTTTAGCATGTAGGATCTATTCATGCATTGGCCCATTTCTGCACATATAGGTGGCCCTTTTTAAATGACTTCCTGCGCTGAGAGCGCTCCCTGCATGGTAGTCGGTGGGAATACATACTTGCGATCCAGAGCTTTCTGATCATGTGACCGTTGTGACAGCCAACCACAACAGTCACATGACCCAAATGCCCACCCTTTAAAACTAAAAGGTCCGGGAGGCGGGCAGTGCCAAGGAGTTAATGTCTGTGTTCTTCACCCCCTGCTTTAGTCACACACAGACCCTTTCTAGATTAGAACATGAAGTTAGACACATGAAATGTACCTCCTAATATTCATTATCGGTTATAATTGATCAGCATGTCTGGTAACACAATAAGAATTCAGACCAAGTATACTTTATTCTTAAAAAACTTTATTAAAATGTAACATTACATATGAACTTTTTATAAGCTTTTCTTGTTCATTTGTATTAAAAATCCCCCAAACACACCAGGTTATCCTCGCAGGGTTCTTTTACCATTCCTCAGCAAAAAAAAAAAAACACCATCCTCCTGGCTTGCTAATACAGAACTGCTGCTCTGGCTTAAAGTGGTTGTAAACCTCAGACATGAAATATGAACAAAGCATATCCCTCTATAGTGTGCACTTGTCTCACTCCAGAGCACTAAGTGTAATTTCTGTCTGCTGCCTCCTTCCTCTGCTATCAGCATGAGTCAATTCTGACAGGTTTTCCTGACACCAAGAGAAAAAAAAGGTGACAGGGGAGGGAGCTCCAGAACACTGCCTGTGATTGATATCCCCAGCTCTGTTCCTGTGTGCTGTATGAGGGGTGTGTATACCTTCCCTCCAATTGGCTCTCACAGAGCTCTGCAGTGTGTAATTTTAGCTACCCACCCCCTGCTTTTCAGAGCTGAGAGATCCTGTGTAAATTCTGCACTTTGAATAGATGTAGAGAAGAGAAGACTGCAGATAAACAGGTACAACGTATGTAGGAGGATTTGTTTCATCTCTTTGTATCACCTGAGGAGAAGGAGTTTACAACCAATTTTCAGCTTTCAGCACTGTTGCACTTTGAATGACAATTGTGCGGTCATGTAACATCGCACACAGATGACGTTTGTATCATTTTTTTCACACAAATAGAGCTTTATTTTGGTGATATTTAACCTCCCTGGAGATATGATTGTCAGATTTTTGATGCTCAAAGCGGTACATTGTTTCGCATGGAAATTTGGCATTTTATATTAAATACCTGTAATTCTAAGGAACAACTCACTTAAATCTGTCCAAACAAGAGTCTAATAGACATCCAGGGTATGATAAAGTTTGAAACACAAAATCATAAATTATAATATAATAAATACCGTATTTATCGGCGTATAACACGCACTTTTTCCCCTTAAAATCAGGGGAAAATCGTGGGTGCATGTTATACGCCGATCCCCCGCTGATTGTGAGCGGAGGAGCGAGCTGCTGAGATACACATAGCTGAGTGTACTCGGCCATTCTCGGCTCCGCTCACAGTCACGCCCTATGATGGACATAACACAGGTCCAAGGGCGGGACTGGGCGTGACTGTGATGGACCTGTGTTATGTCCATTATAGGGCGGGACTGCGAGAGGAGCCGAGATACACAGGACATTCGGCTCTGTATCTCAGCAGCGCCATTTTTAAACTGGAAGGCTGCAATGACAAGGCTGCAGATGGACACTGATAAGGCTGCATTGATGGGCATTTAAATGTAAGTTTTTTTCCTTAAAATTCCCTCCTAAACTTTGGGTGCGTGTTATACGCTGATAAATATGGTAACTATAAAAAGGAATATAATAATAACATTTATTTTCACATGATTCACTATCACTCAATTCTGCAAGTGATTCTAATTTACTATCGCTGTTTTCTAGCTGGTCCAAAACCAGGGACACTTTTTCCAGGCAGAAAGAATATAATATAAAAGTACATGCAGGGCATTGGACAAAGCATTAGGGACAAAAGGGATGTGAAATGATTTGATCCAGTGATGTAATCTTACAGATTACAGTGTATTGTATGTGTTCTGTTTTTTTGTACTTTTTGAATTTGCTGCCGGGCTCCGCCCTCATGTGTTGTAACGCTCACAGGGAACAGACCCGGTACACAGAGCATCTGGCGGAGGACACAGCGGGGGGGACATCACAGGATCCTGGGGACAAGGTACGTGTGGGGGTAGTGGTCAACTGGTCAACTGGTCAAGTGCGCCCCCAAACCTTTTCCTTGCTCGAGCTGAACTTGGACATCAAGAAGGCCTCTTCAATCGATTGGAAAAATGAGTGATATGAATGACACCACACAATTCAGTTGGATATCGCAAATATATCTTTATGTTTCTCTTTCCCTGGTATATATGATAACCATTCAATATACATCATAAGGGGCAAACCAAGGGGCGGTCCCTTAGCTTATCCAATCACAAGAGTACAAGTATCACAAGTTACATGGTATATGGCATATAGAAAAAAGACAATGACCTTTCTGCTAGATGACATGCTTAAAAAGTACCTAATATATATATTGAACCAAAGTGTAGCCATTTTCCTTACAACCCCTCCTTTGATCAGGGAGGATTTTTACTCTCCCTGATCATTAATTCCCTAAACAACTAAAACAGATAAACCCTAATGTTTGGAGTACCAGGTATGTTCTGTGTAGAACATAGCTGTAGCTTCCTCTGGCTCAATGTAGAGGGGGTCAATGTAGAACATGGCCATGGTTTCCTTGAGCTCAGTGTCCGGTTTAATCTTTGCTGTAATATCAGGGACTTTTACTGGTTATATAGAATAGGAATTTAATAGTGGCATAAATGGCGATACCCAGGAGTACTATCATGATCAATATCATGCCTGCTTTTTTAAAGAAACCCATTACACTATCCCAAAATGATCCGAACCAACCCCCAATTCCTGAGAGTGGGTTCCAAGAGTCTCCCAATCTCCTCATTTGTGTCTGCAACTTTGCCCTTTCCTCCTGGTGTCCTTTGATTATATCATAATAATCTGGTACCTCTAAATCTTCACTGGGTTTAGTTAAGTTGTTCATATATGTGCAACATAGGCTTTTATCCCCTGTCACATCACATAGCCCTGTCAGTACCATCATCATCCTTTCTTGACGCTGCTTGATTATTTCCTGTTCAAACAGGATTTTCCTCAATTCCTCATTGATGAAGCCCACATCAGCTGATGTTTTATTCATCCAGGAATCTACTAGTTCCCCAAACTCATCTACCTTTGTTAGTGCATTGTACATGCCTGCCCCTCCCATGGAAGCGAATACCTTGTCCCACCAGGTTGTGACCTCTCTTTTGTGCCTCCCAAACTCTAAATGACCATGTGCTGATATCATCTCAACAGGGGAGTCCCCTGGAGTAGCACCCATGAAAGGAATCATTTCTACCAGGGTGCACCACCCTGAGGTCTTTCTATCGAGGGGGTATGGGATGGTAGTGTGGCACCAAAGACCGCAGCACACCATCCATCCATCCATGGGGCATATGAGGGGCGGGTACATCCCCAGATGAATGTAGGTTGAACCTTAGTCCCACTAGGCACATCCAGTCCCCTATGGAGGGTGCCTCATCCTCCCGCTCCTCCATCCATGAACTATTCATATGTGTGCTGATAAGCCAAGATTCTGTGATCAAGCTATTCCCTTTCATACAATTTGAAATACTGTAGGAGGACATGTTCCCAATGCGTTCATCAGGGTCTGTTATGTTGTGTGTGAGAAGTCCCTCTATATCTAGTGTCCCATTGGCTATGAGCCCCAAATCTACCAGTGTAAAATTTACTACTGTGTCTCTGCAAAATCTACCGTTATACAAGTCTTTACCTGCTCCATTAAGAAAACAAAATTGTGGACTCCTGGTGTATCCTGTAAAGAGAAGGGGTTTACTATTGGTTGTGAGGTCCCGGGTACTGAATAAGTTTCAGGATCTAGCTGTGCCCCATTATTAATACTTCTAAAGTCTGGTCTTAGGAGTTCCCTTCTGGATTCTAAAAATTGGAATTCTGATTTGGGAGCCTTTTTCATACTAGTATCATTTAATGGTGCAAAGGGAGCATAATTTGATCTTTTATTTTGAATAACTTGGCTGATTCCTATATCTCTGAGTTTGGCCTTTTTAAACTTGGACACCAGGCTCTGACTTGGTTTATGATTGGGATCCATACACCAAGTCCTTTCTACTCCCTTATATTTGGCTGTAAAGACAATGGCTGCTATGTGACAATTCCCATCCCTCCTTTGAATATAATACCCCGTAACGGCTTGTGTTTGGGCTTTGGACATCTGTCCGGCTATTTGAGTGCAGCAGGGATAAATAGAATTTCCCATAAAACCTCGCCGAGTACGGTTAGTATAATTAGAGGGGAGCTGAAAATCACAACTATTACACATCCAACATACAAAGGTAGTTAACAGAATAATCTTAAGAGTGATCAGGGCGGCAAAGACTAAAATTATTTGAGTGGTACATTTCCAGGGCTGTTCAGGTGGGTCCTGGGAACCTGGGGGAAATACCTGAACATCTATTACTCGAATGTCATTAGGTCTAAGGTCTCTGGGGCTCCGGAGTCCTTTAGGGAGGGTGCTGCAGGGGGTTTGCTTAATGTTTCTGGGGCTCCCAAGTCCTCTAGGGAGGGTGCTGCAGAGGGATTGCTGTTTAAGATCTCTAGGGATTGGGGGGGTTGGGGGGCTTTCGGGTGGAGATAGTAGAGGGCTTGGGCATGGGTTTGAGTTCAATGTCTCTTTCTTTTGTGGTCCTTGGCTTGCTTCTAGGCTTGGTTTCTTTTTCTTTCGTGGTCCTTGGCTTGCTTCCAGGCTTGGTGCTTTCTTTATCCTTGGTAGATGGGCCCTGGTACCTTCCTTGCTGCAAGCTGCTTTATCAAGACTCTGTCACCGGGTATGAAGGGGTGTGTAGGTTCTGTGGAAAGAGGAGGAAAAGTGACAGCTACCTTGTCATAGTTTTCAGTAAGGCTACTTACCAGATGTTTCATGTACTCTTCCTGTAAGGAATAAAGATTAACCTCCTCTCCCTCAATTGCTTTCTTTTGGGCCGGCCTCCCCATTAGTATTTCATATGGGGATAAGCCTGTCCTACTGTGGGGGGTGGTTCTTATCTGGAAGAGGACCCCTGGCAGGTATTTTAGCCAGTCCTTCATGGTACCGTTAGTAGCCTTCTTTAGTTTGTCTTTGATTGTTCTATTCATTCTTTCCACTACCCCTGAACTCTGTGGGTGGTATGGGATGTGTAGCTTCCACTGTATCCCTAATACCCTTGTCAATTCTTTCACCAATTTTGAAGTAAATGCTGGACCTTGGTCAGAGTATATGGTGGCAGGAAGTCCGTATCGACTGATCCAATGATTGATCAGACACCGGGCTGCAATGCCTGCGGTTTCCCCTGTAACGGGTATTATGTCGGGCCAACCTGAAAATTTGTCCACCAGCACGCACAAATATTTGAGATTACCTCTCTGCCTGGGCATATGTGTGAAGTCTATCTGTAAGTCTTGTAGTGGGCCTAATGGTGGTGGCAAATGTCCATGTTTCCCATGTCGGGGGCCCTTAACATTGTTCTGAGCACAAGTCAGACAGGAAGAGACAAGCTGTTGTACTAATTAATATGCCTTGTGTGTGCTAAAACAGTCTTCATACTTTTTTAAGAGTGGTCTGGGTCCTATATGTCCTGGGCCGTGGAGATAAGACAGCAATAAGGGCGCTGCTGCTCTAGGTATCCCTATGACTCCCTCCTTGTTTGTCCAGAGACCTGTAGGGTCTCTGGTCAAACCTGAATCGCTCCAGTAGTCCAGGTCATCAGCCGATGCCTGTTTTTGCAAGAGTGCAGATGTGTGTTGGAACGAGGGGGTGTTAAAGTCATTCTGGAATAATAGGAGCTTTGTGTCATGTGGTTGTGGCTGCCTTTCTGCTGCAGCTTTTGCTACTCTGTCTGCTAGAGCATTTCCCTGTGACTCTAGAGATCCGTCAGTGGCATGTCCCTTAACTTTGATAATGTTTAATTTATTGGGCTGTTGTATTGCATTAATTAGATCGTACACATAACCACTGTTATTTATTTTTTGTTATCTGCGGTGCGGAATCCACGCCTAAACCAAATCATGCAATAATCGTGCGCGACCCCGAATGCGTACCTACTGTCTGTGTAAATGTTCACCTTTTTTCCTTTGTGTGTTAAACATGCCCTGGTGAGTGCATACAGCTCAGCTTGTTGTGCGGAGGTTGCGCCAGTAAGGTAACCATCTTCTAGAATGAGATCCGGTAGCATTACCACTGAATAGCCTGTCTTGTATTGATTGTCTGCTGGACGTGTGCAGCTACCATCTATAAAGACATTAGGGTAGTCTGGATTAGGCAGATCAGTGAGATCTCTTCGAGGTGCTGTGACAGTGAGAAGTTCTTGTGTACAGTCATGACAGTCTTGGGGAGTGACTGGGAGTTTTAGCAAAGCGCATAAGAGTTTGATTGCCGGTGTTACTTCAGCACAGCTTTTGACAGTTAAGTTGTGCGTGTTTGTAAGAATGATTTCATACCCTGATGAACGTTGCGTAGTCATGTGTTGGGTGTTCATGTTTTGTAACAAATGGAGGACACTGTGTGATGTGTATAGGGTGGTTGGAGTCCCTAAAGTGATCTTTTGTGCTTCTTTTAGTCATTGCACAGGCTGCCAGCGCTTGCAAGCAGCCCGGCATCCCTTGGACTGTCACTGGTAATTTTTTTGAGATGTAGGCTACGGGGCGGTAGTGGGTGCCATGCATTTGGGCTAGAACTGCAGCAAAGGCATGACCCCTGACCACACAGTATAGGGCATAGGGCTTTTCATAATTTGCCAAGCCGAGGGCCGGGGCCGAGGCTAGTGATTTCAAAAGAATTTGAAAGGCTTCAGTCATTTCTGGGGTGTATGTGATCAGCTTTGGTGCCTGTGCTGTTGTAGCCTGCCTTAGCAGAGTGTCATAGTAGGAACAATCAGGAATCCACTGTCTGCAGTAAACTATTGAACCTAGAAAGGACAATAGTGACGCTTTGTCCTTTGGTGGGCCGAGACAAGTGAGGGCTTCGACCCGTTTTGGAGACACCATCCGTGTTCCCTCTGCAATGACGCACCCCAGGTACTCTACCTGCTCTTGGGCCCATTGAATCTTCTTTCTAGACGCGAGATGACACTTGAGTGCTAGGTGCGACATCAGACTCTCGGAATCGACCTCACATTGTGCCCTACTTTCACTACATATCAGTAGATCATCAACATACTGCAAGAGTGGATTTCATTGGGGGGACCCAGTCATCCAAGGTGGCTTTAAGCACCATTGAGAAGGCTGCCGGACTGTCCACATAACCTTGCGGAAGCCTGGTCCAGGCTAGTTGCTGGCCAATGGCCTGCTTGGTGGACCATGTGAAAGAAAAGATGTCTTGGAAGTCCTCATGCACTTCTATACTGAAAAATGCGTTTGACAGGTCTAGTACCGTGTATATGGAGGACCGTGCAGGAATATTGATGAATATCCCTGAAATGTCTGCCACTAGTGGGGGTAAGGGTTGTATACTTTTGTTGACTACCCTAAGATCCTGCACCATCCTCCATTCCCCGTTAGCCTTCCTTACTGGATTAATTGGTGTGTTCCAGGGACTAATTATAGGTCTTAGAATACCTAATCTTAGGTATTCTTCTATCAGAGGCTGAAGTCCCATGATCTTTTCTTTTGGCAAAGGGTATTGTTTCTGGAATGTGGGTACTGTGTCTGGTTTGAAGGTGGGTACATATGGTGTACAAGGTATGTGTCCTACATCAGTTTTGGACTTTGCCCAGATGGGATGTGTTTCTAAGTATGTAGGAACTGACATGAAGTAACACAGAAAATCTTGTCTTTTTGGCATCTGTAAATCACAGTGAGGGGATTTGGCAATAATCCCTCCTTCTGCTGTAAAAGTTATATTCAGTTTTAATTTAGACATTAGGTCCCTGCCCATTAGGCATAGGGGACATTGTGGTAACCTAGATTTTGTTAACACTCTGTTCTCCAAGTCACAGACCTCTAGGAGAGGTGTAATTTTGTGTACCACATCAGTTCCATTGATCCCTATAGAGCATCCCTCTGTACAATCTTCACGTAAAAAAAATTTTTCATCTTTTTTTTTTTTTTTGAAGACAGACTTTAATAAGTCTGTATTAAAAGACTGTGTATTTTATCTTAAGTGTTAAATCTGGCGTGTAATGAAAGGAAACCTAGAGCACTAACTAACTGCGTAGTTACTTCCTTTTTTTTTTTTTTTTCTCTGTGCTTTCTGCTTGCTTAAAAACTACGTGTTTTGTATTCTGACTTTCTACAGCGTGTGCAGCCTCTGCAGCTTTCAATTTCTGCGTTGTGGTATGTAAGATTTAAACCTTAATTTACCATCCCATGACTCTGCTAAACCCATCATGAACAATGTATGGGCTAGGATACTATAGGGAGCCTCGGTCCAGCCGATCTCCACAACATATATATTTATTTTTTCTTTCTAAACATTGTAATTAGGTACTGAGTCTCTTTTTTCCTTTTTGCAGTATGCCAACAGGTTCAAACAGTGCCTTCAATTGCGGTAGTACTAATGCCGCAAACAATTCCCCACCATCTATTACAGTCAGTGAGATATTAGTACTTGTACCCTGTTGGCAAAAAGCAAATGTCCAAATTTTGCAACTGACTTCCTCTTTGCAAGAGATGTCAGTAGCAAAAAGAATTATTCAAATAACATGTTTTAATCAAAAGTTAGCCTTACCAATTTATGTATTACCTTAAAAAAGTGTTAACGCTCTACCCATATTTTAAATGGTAAAAACGTCCCTAATGTCACAATACTTCAAAGACCGGGGACAGACTTGATAAGTCTCCCCTGCTCTTCCAATAAGTGACATTACTCCCTGCACTGTCAATCCTTCTTGAAACACAAATTTGTGTAAACCAGTAATACAATCAGGACACTTTTTTTTTTTTTTTTTTTTGACTTTCCCTAAGATGACACTGAACGTCTGATTACAGCAGTAAAAACAAAATATTTTTACTCACTGCATCAATGCCAGAATCATCCTGCCAACTATATATATCTTATACTTTAGAGTCAAAGCATTTATATATAAATCATTAAAAGTCAGCATCAATACATCACCAAATATTATAACATCACTCTACGTTTCATTATAATACAATGATAATACAATGCAGTGGAAAGGTGTCATCTTACCTTATGACACCTGACAAATTCCACACAGACAAACAGATTACCTTATTTTATGTACTTATTTTATCTCCTAAGTGAAAGAAAGGCAAGCAAAGAGGTTTGGGTTTTTCTGGCACACTCCATCAGATATCTTTATAAAACTTCTTACAGCACCTACTGTCTTAAAGGAACCTGATTATGACACAAATAACAATCCAAGACTAAAATTATCGCAGCGTCCTGCGTGATATTTTTCACCCTTGGTGGCCACCTTAAGCTTATCAGACATAACTCAATACAACATAATACAACATAGACGTTCTTGATGTCCAGTCCTATTTCTTAGTAAAATATTTACAATATTCTACCAGTCCTGGCCAACCTAGCAGGGACACTTATACAATAACTTTCCTATTATATTTTGACGAGCTACTTGACCTTACCAGATCCGACCTTACATATTCTGAAGTCCGGTCAAGCACAGGAAAACCACCTTGCAAAAGAAATTTAAAGAGACCTTACCTTTTTGGCTTTGGCTTGACCACCGGACTTCAGAATATATATCCCACTTCTGACACCATTTGTGGGGGTAGTGTTCAACTGGTCAAGTGTGCCCCCAAACCTTTTCCTTGTTCGAGCTGAACTTGGACATCAAGAAGGCCTCTTCAATCGATTGGAAAAATGAGTGATATGAACGACACCACACAATTCAGTTGGATATCGCAAATATATCTTTATGTTTCTCTTTCCCTGGTATATGTGATAACCATTCAATATACATCATAAGGGGCAAACCAAGGGGCGGTCCCTTAGCTTATCCAATCACAAGAGTACAAGTATCACAAGTTACATGGTATATGGCATATAGAAAAAAGACAATGACCTTTCTGCTAGATGACATGCTTAAAAAGTACCTAATATATAAAAATATATATATATATTGAACCAAAGTGTAGCCATTTTCCTTACAGTACGTACACTGTACCAGGATTCTGCAATGCAATCCTGAATGTTGCTCAGGGTTACCACTAATGGTACCACACTCAGGATTACCGCCAGGAGGGTTAATCACCACCTTTTTGTTTTTGCGCTAAACAAATGAAAAAAGACCAAACATTTTGGAAAAAAAATAAATAAAAGTTTCTGAGTTTCTGTTATAAAATTTTGATAACAAGTGATTTTTCTCCCTCATTAATGTGCACTGATGGGGCTGCACTGATAATCAGGACACCAATGACCAGTGCCCTGATTATCAGTGTAGACGTCCTCTGTCACACTCCCTGGTTACCGGCTCACTCCTCACACTGCGTGAGGAAAGGAATGCCGATAACCGGCAAATGTGTTTACATCATGATCAGCTGTGATTGGACACAGCTTATTACATGGTAAAGAGCCTCTGTGATTGGGTCTTTACCCTGATCTGTGATCAGCTGTGTCCAAAGGTGCGCAGTTCTAAGAGGATGTTAATAGACGCCCTTCCAAACAACATCACTGTAGCCATTATCCGGCTATAGAGCAGTCGGCAAGTGGTTAAAGTATAACTAAAGACAAACTTATTTTTTTAAGTTTTGGATGGAGTGGAGAGGGATTAGAACATCTATCAGGTTTTATAGCTGTCTGTGCCCCCATTATGGAGATTCACCCTCTCTATTTGTCCTGCTATCATTAAAGTGCAAGTAAAAGAAAATCCCAAATTTTGGGTTGACACCAGAACTGGAATAAAGGGGAAATCTTCCAATGGGGACACTAGTTCTGGTGACACCCCGGGACCCCCACATGGGACAGGAACTTAAGGGAAATCTCCGCAATGGGACACAGATGGAAAAAAAAACAAGGATTATAACCCTCCTTTAGTCTATCCAAAAAATAAAAAAGTTTTGCCTTTAGTTAAACTTTAAGCCCCTTGTCTGTCTCTCCTGCAGACAGTTCTCTCACACACAGTTCTGCACTTCTGGCTGCTCACATCCCACAAAGGTGGAGCCCTGTACATTTGAATGGCTGTCCACAAAACCTGGGCCCAGAGTTGGAGGCTTCACCCCCCCAAAGTCTCTATGAAATCTCCGGACTCCAGGACCCAAACTAACTGGGTTTTACCAAGCTTTAGGGAAACAGAAAATCCAAATTCATTTGTGTGACACAAGCAACCTGGAGCCCCTCAACCTCCCTACATGAGAACCCTGGCAACACCTAACCCTTTTCTCACACTGTGACAGGGCACAACACTATCACACATACATACATACACAGTATATATACTCTCTCTGATCATTTGATATATTTCCATTGAATATTACATTGCTGTACTCTGAAGCTTGGTTGGCAATTTTTATTCGATGTGCCTGTAACAAATTGATTGCAGACCAAGTTTCAACCTTGCTGAGTACTATAGGTCCCTTTTGTTCAATTTCAGATCTGTTTATTTTTTTGTAGCATAAAATGTGGAAAATTGAAGGACTTTGTTATTCTTCATAAAAACGTTCATAAAACCAGAATATTCCTATGTAGTTCTATGTACAGAAGATTTGAGCAGCGATATGAAATCAGTTATTTACCACATTGCTGTCAATGTAACACGGGAGCATGGGAGTGCAGAGGTGACCTCATCAGTGGTGATTTTCCTTCATTGTCCAATCAGCACGCTGAGGTTGGGTCAGTTGATTAAAAAGTGAGGTCACCGACTTGACTGTGTGGTCCTGCAGGGAAATCTCACAAGACTGGCTGAGCAGAATTATACAAGTTTTAGCAGATAAGACATTTAACTAATTTTGTTTCAACTGTATGTTCAAGTATTTTCCTGGAGATCAGACTTCATTCAAAACTACTTCAAAGTATCTCCCATCTGCACTCCCCACACTCTACATGATCTCTCATTTCTTCCAGTATCAAGTTGGGTACAGGTCATATTTTAATTGGGCACAGCTCCATTCCCCACAGCGGGCACAGCTCCATTCCCCACAGTGGGCACAGCTCCATTCCCCACAGCGGGCACAGCTCCATGCTCCGGGTCATTTAGAGGAATTAATGTGTGTGTGTCACCGGCGCAAAACCACTACTTTCTCCAAACCTTTTACAAAAGTATGTGTCAGGGTTGCTGCATTCAAAAAGAACCCTTCATTAAGATGGGCTAGAAATGCTGATGTGTGTGAATGCGCTACTCCCATATTTCCACCACTTATAATGTTCCGTTTCTGTTATTCTAAACAATCACTTATAAGTAATATCATGTGCATTAACTTAAAACTTTAAATCAAACAAAAACATATATTATCCAGTGCATGAACAAAAAAGTCCTTCTAACATGCTGCAAGATCCTTTAACAATTGTTGTGACTGGCGTGCTCCTATGTTTCTTCAATAATCATATGTGACTATGTGAGACACCTCCACCATTCAGATTGGCCACTCACCAGATGCTTAATTAAAGATGCGCCTTTGGTTCATTCAAGGGATAACCACTCCACCTAAGTAACACTTCTCACCGGCTAAAACTTGGACTCTAGTGTTCCTCATATAAAGGCATGGGGACAAAAAACGATCATAGCGCAATATGTTTCAACTATTTATTTTAAAATCCAAAAAAAGAGTATCCACTCACATTTAAAAGTGCCCTCGAGCCGGCACGAAGCTTATCCAGCAGTTATGGACAGGTGTTGGGCTGTTTGCTTGGTCCGCCTGATCGTACTGTGCGGCCTCCACGCTTGGCTTGCGCTCCAAGCCTCGTTCCCGTTCACGTCCGGTCACCTGATGCAAAAAACTCCCAGCAGCCTCTACGCATTTCGCATCATAGAATGCGTCATCAGGAAGCTGCCGTATGATTGGTGCATGTTCTATTTATATTGCGTATGGCCGGAAGTGGATGTTCCGCCATCTTAACTAAGGTTATATTCCCCCTTTTCATTTCTTCTATGACTTCCTTCCTAGTGTCGCCATTTTAACTAAGGGCTTTGCCCACTTTGTATATCCTAGATATACATAACCATTTTCCCTGCTTGTCATTACTTCGATTGAATATTTGGGTGTATTTATGGTTTAAATTCTGACCCATCTATATCTGCTGGAGAGGCTTTTACAATTCCTTAAACATATCAAACATATGAAACATTGCATACATTTTACCCATTCCGCCATGAATACTGATCCATGAGCAATATGGAACAGCAAAAAACATAACCTCCAATATACCTTTTTATTTCTTTTAAAAAACTATATATAACCCCTATTTTCCTTTATTACATCCCATTCATATTGGTTGTGTCCATACGGATAAATTAAAAAATGAAAAATATATAAAAATATGTTATCAAAAAATTTAGAAAAATATAGTAAAAATAAAAATAAATAAAAATAAAAAATAAAATAAAAATGAAAAATGAAAATAAAAATAAAATGAATATTTTACTCTTAGTAATTTTCCAGATAGCAGTTGATGTCGAGTTCCACGTTTAACCCTTTTGGCCTCATTGTGTCCATTTTGTATATCCAATGGGTTTCGTTCCTTGACACCTCTCTTTTCATGTTAGTGTTTCTCCAGTCTTTTTCTATTCTATCTATTCCATAGAACTTTAGATGTTGGGGGTTCCTACCATGCATATCCCTAAAATGTTTGGATACACTGTGATGTTTAAATCCTTTTTTAATGTTTCTAACATGTTCTCCTATTCTTACTGACAGGGCTCTAGTTGTTCTGCCCACGTACTGCAGTCCACAACTGCACTCCAGTACGTAGGTGACATGTGTGCTACAGCATGTTATGAGTTTATCAATTTTAAAGGTTTGTTTGTTACTATTCGACATGAAGTTCGTTATCTTTCTATCTCTTTTGTTACTAGATTTACACGCCTTACATTTCCCACATCTAAAGAATCCCTTCTGGTTGAAAAAAGTTGACATGGTTTTAGGGGGGTCTGGCACATTCTTTACTATTTTATCGCGGATCCTGCTTGCTCTCCTATATACAAATGTTGTTTTTTTTGGTAGGACCCTACTTAATTGTGGATCATTACTGATTATGGGCCAATGTTTCTTTATAATGTTCTCTAATATTCTATATTGTTTGTTAAATCCTGTTATAAATGGTATTTTATCGTTCTGATTATGATTTCTGGTTTTGTTAATTAATGTTAATTCTCTATCCATATTGGCTATTTTTAGGCGTACTGCCTCCAGTGTGTTTCTTTTATAGCCCTTATCTATAAATCTCTCTATTAAGATATCAGTCTGCTGGAAATAGTCCTCTATTTGGTCACAATTTCGTCTTATCCTGATAAACTGGCTCTTTGGGATTGCTTTTTTCCAATGGGGTGGTGACAACTCCCCATCGGTATATATCCATTCCGATCCGTTTCTTTAAAATGTGTCCTAGTTCCAAGTTTATTTTTATTTTTATAAATTTCTAGATCCAAGAAATGTATCTTTTGTTGGTGTACTGTGGCTGTAAATTTAATATCATATTTGTTGCAGCCAATATGTTGGATGAATACTTCCAGTTGTTCTTGACTTCCCTTCCACACTATCAGGATATCATCAATAAAGCGTTTGTATAACAGCAAGTGTGGCCAGCATCCCCCGAAGATCTCTTCCTCCTCCCATTTACTCAGGAAGATGTTGGCCACACTCGGTGCATACTTGTTGCCCATTCCTACCCCTTTGATTTGTCTGTAATAATTATGATTGTGCCAGAAAAAAATATTCCCCATAGCCATCCTTAGTCCCTCCAGTATGAACCTTCTTTGTTTTAGTTTTAGATCTGATAGGTTCTTCATTCCCCATGCTACGGCTGCCAAGGCATCTGTTTGTTTTATATTGGTGTACAACGACTCCACATCCAGTGTTACCAGTAACGTGGAGTCGTCCACCTGTATATCCTTTAAATTGTTGATTACGTCTTTGCTATCCTTGAGGAATGCCTTTCCCTCTCCTGCTATTGGTTGGAGGAATATGTCCAAATATTCCCCCAATCTGGAGTATACTGAGTCAATGCCGCTAATTATGGGCCTCCCTGGTGGTCTAGTTTTGTTTTTGTGAATTTTAGGAACCTGGTATATTACTGGTATTCTTGGTGCCTCTGTCAACAAATATCTGCCTTCTTTTTTATTAATAATTTTATCTGTTATGCCCTTGTTCAGGTATTCTTTTAATTTCTTTTTTAGTTCTCTATTGGGATTCCTTTTCAGGGGTTGGTATGTGCTAATATCTTTAACTAGTCTTTCCAACTCTGTATAGTAGTCCTGTTTGGTTATTTTTATTTTTATTTTTACTATATTTTTCTAAATTTTTTGATAACATATTTTTATATATTTTTCATTTTTTAATTTATCCGTATGGACACAACCAATATGAATGGGATGTAATAAAGGAAAATAGGGGTTATATATAGTTTTTTTTAAAGAAATAAAAAGGTAAATTGGAGGTTATGTTTTTTGCTGTTCCATATTGCTCATGGATCAGTATTCATGGCGGAATGGGTAAAATGTATGCAATGTTTCATATGTTTGATATGTTTAAGGAATTGTAAAAGCCTCTCCAGCAGATATAGATGGGTCAGAATTTAAACCATAAATACACCCAAATATTCAATCGAAGTAATGACAAGCAGGGAAAATGGTTATGTATATCTAGGAAATACAAAGTGGGCAAAGCCCTTAGTTAAAATGGCGACACTAGGAAGGAAGCCATAGAAGAAATGAAAAGGGGGAATATAACCTTAGTTAAGATGGCGGAACATCCACTTCCGGCCATACGCAATATAAATAGAACATGCACCAATCATACGGCAGCTTCCTGATGACGCATTCTATGATGCGAAATGCGTAGAGGCTGCTGGGAGTTTTTTGCATCAGGTGACCGGACGTGAACGGGAACGGGGCTTGGAGCGCAAGCCAAGCGTGGAGGCCGCACAGTACGATCAGGCGGACTATGCAAACAGCCCAACACCCGTCCATAACTGCTGGATAAGCTTTGTGCCGGCTCGAGGGCACTTTTAAATGTGAGTGGATACTCTTTTTTTGGATTTTAAAATAAATAGTTGAAACATATTGCGCTATGATCGTTTTTTGTCCCCATGCCTTTATATGAGGAACACTAGAGTCCAAGTTTTAGCCGGTGAGAAGTGTTACTTAGGTGGAGTGGTTATCCCTTGAATGAACCAAAGGCGCATCTTTAATTAAGCATCTGGTGAGTGGCCAATCTGAATGGTGGAGGTGTCTCACATAGTCACATATGATTATTGAAGAAACATAGGAGCACGCCAGTCACAACAATTGTTAAAGGATCTTGCAGCACGTTAGAAGGACTTTTTTGTTCATGCACTGGATAATATATGTTTTTGTTTGATTTAAAGTTTTAAGTTAATGCACATGATATTACTTATAAGTGATTGTTTAGAATAACAGAAACGGAACATTATAAGTGGTGGAAATATGGGAGTAGCGCATTCACACACATCAATCAGCATTTCTAGCCCATCTTAATGAAGGGTTCTTTTTGAATGCAGCAACCCTGACACATACTTTTGTAAAAGGTTTGGAGGAAGTAGTGGTTTTGCGCCGGTGACACACACACATTAATTCACGTTTATATAATTTTTATATATATTTTTTCACGGGCAGCATAACATGGAGGTTTTTTCATTTCTGGCGAATCGCAAGCTAGATTTGGGTGAACTTTTCCAAAACTATGATAAGACCACAGCACTAAATTTGGAACAAAGCTTTAAACACTTGAAGAATGCTATGGACAAACACATTAGAATATGGTGGGATATTAACACATTAGATCAGTACAGAGAAGCCAAAATCACCCCAAGAAGGCTCAGATGGGACCTAGGTCCCAATGACTGGCTAATAGATGAAAACCTATCAAGGACTTGGTTTGATTTTTTCAACAGTTGTGAAAACAAGCTATTAGACAACATAATTGAAAGAAGAAGAATTAAACTAAAAAAGATAGAATCCACCATTAGTAACATTAAGGATAATATGCTACCACATGTGGAAACGAATGAGTATAAAACCAGAGCGGCTAAACTACAAGAATTTTTGACAAAATTGGACAATGAAGTAAAAAACAAAAAGGTTAAAAAATATCAAAGGGACAAGAAAGATTATTTGGAGGGTAAAGTGTACAGGTGGCAGGAAGAGGAAACACCCACCAACTCTGCAAACACGTCCCTTGAGGAGATGGACATTAGGGATGTGGTTGCAGATACAGGAAATAATAGAACACCAGGTACCCCTATCGCCAATTTAACAAGAAAAGACATTAGAGTAACCGCACATACCCCAAGTAATAATCAGAAGAAGGTGAACACTCAGAAACCCGAACAAGGGAATAATAACACAAATGCAACCCCTTAGGAACCCCCAATGGGACAGTACCCCAGACCCTGGAGAGGAGGCTATAGAGGGAGGGGTAGGGGATACTACAATTATGGCCCAAACTACGGCCCACCTATGTGGCAGGGGGAATGGCGGGATTGGAGGGAACCCTACAAACCACCCATGCCAGTATTCCAAACCAGCAGAGGAGGTTGGAACAGGAACCCCCAAGAAACTGGAGGAAGTGTAAATCAAAGAGAAAAAGAGGCTGTAGAGGGGGAGGCAAAAAGGAAAAGAGAAAATTAGGGGAGGGTATTTTTAACTTAACAGATATAACATTTACCCATGAGGAATTGCTAGTACTAGATAGCGGCATTAAATATGCACCTAGTGCAACTTTTAACCAGTTTGAAGCATTCATTGATTTGCAGAAGTTTATTAGAAAATTAAATTTAAAAAAATATTTCTTAGAGAAAGGAGAACCCCAACATCATCCAAATGAAACAGGATACACACATAGTCAGTTGAGGAACAGATCCACGTTCAACCCCAGGTCCAATACCAATCAGCACATAGAAGTGTTTAAAAGGATAGTAGAGAAGGAAATGAGAAATATCAAACCGGAAAAGTGCAATAAAGACAGAATATGGCAAGGTCTAAAAAAATTGGAAAAAAGAAAAAACATAGTAATTCGACCAGCGGATAAGGGGGGTGGGGTAGTGGTCCTAACCAAACAGGACTACTATACAGAGTTGGAAAGACTAGTTAAAGATATTAGCACATACCAACCCCTGAAAAGGAATCCCAATAGAGAACTAAAAAAGAAATTAAAAGAATACCTGAACAAGGGCATAACAGATAAAATTATTAATAAAAAAGAAGGCAGATATTTGTTGACAGAGGCACCAAGAATACCAGTAATATACCAGGTTCCTAAAATTCACAAAAACAAAACTAGACCACCAGGGAGGCCCATAATTAGCGGCATTGACTCAGTATACTCCAGATTGGGGGAATATTTGGACATATTCCTCCAACCAATAGCAGGAGAGGGAAAGGCATTCCTCAAGGATAGCAAAGACGTAATCAACAATTTAAAGGATATACAGGTGGACGACTCCACGTTACTGGTAACACTGGATGTGGAGTCGTTGTACACCAATATAAAACAAACAGATGCCTTGGCAGCCGTAGCATGGGGAATGAAGAACCTATCAGATCTAAAACTAAAACAAAGAAGGTTCATACTGGAGGGACTAAGGATGGCTATGGGGAATATTTTTTTCTGGCACAATCATAATTATTACAGACAAATCAAAGGGGTAGGAATGGGCAACAAGTATGCACCGAGTGTGGCCAACATCTTCCTGAGTAAATGGGAGGAGGAAGAGATCTTCGGGGGATGCTGGCCACACTTGCTGTTATACAAACGCTTTATTGATGATATCCTGATAGTGTGGAAGGGAAGTCAAGAACAACTGGAAGTATTCATCCAACATATTGGCTGCAACAAATATGATATTAAATTTACAGCCACAGTACACCAACAAAAGATACATTTCTTGGATCTAGAAATTTATAAAAATAAAAATAAACTTGGAACTAGGACACATTTTAAAGAAACGGATCGGAATGGATATATACCGATGGGGAGTTGTCACCACCCCATTGGAAAAAAGCAATCCCAAAGAGCCAGTTTATCAGGATAAGACGAAATTGTGACCAAATAGAGGACTATTTCCAGCAGACTGATATCTTAATAGAGAGATTTATAGATAAGGGCTATAAAAGAAACACACTGGAGGCAGTACGCCTAAAAATAGCCAATATGGATAGAGAATTAACATTAATTAACAAAACCAGAAATCATAATCAGAACGATAAAATACCATTTATAACAGGATTTAACAAACAATATAGAATATTAGAGAACATTATAAAGAAACATTGGCCCATAATCAGTAATGATCCACAATTAAGTAATGTCCTACCAAAAAAAACAACATTTGTATATAGGAGAGCAAGCAGGATCCGCGATAAAATAGTAAAGAATGTGCCAGACCCCCCTAAAACCATGTCAACTTTTTTCAACCAGAAGGGTTTCTTTAGATGTGGGAAATGTAAGGCGTGTAAATCTAGTAACAAAAGAGATAGAAAGATAATGAACTTCATGTCGAATAGCAACAAACAAACCTTTAAAATTGATAAACTCATAACATGCTGTAGCACACATGTCACCTACGTACTGGAGTGCAGTTGTGGACTGCAGTACGTGGGCAGAACAACTAGAGCCCTGTCAGTAAGAATAGGAGAACATGTTAGAAACATTAAAAAAGGATTTAAACATCACAGTGTATCCAAACATTTTAGGGAAATGCATGGTAGGAACCCCCAACATCTAAAGTTCTATGGAATAGATAGAATAGAAAAAGACTGGAGAAACACTAACATGAAAAGAGAGGTGTCAAGGAACGAAACCCATTGGATATACAAAATGGACACAATGAGGCCAAAAGGGTTAAACGTGGAACTCGACATCAACTGCTATCTGGAAAATTACTAAGAGTAAAATATTCATTTTATTTTTATTTTATTTTTATATTTTTATTTTTATTTTTACTATATTTTTCTAAATTTTTTGATAACATATTTTTATATATTTTTCATTTTTTAATTTATCCGTATGGACACAACCAATATGAATGGGATGTAATAAAGGAAAATAGGGGTTATATATAGTTTTTTTTAAAGAAATAAAAAGGTAAATTGGAGGTTATGTTTTTTGCTGTTCCATATTGCTCATGGATCAGTATTCATGGCGGAATGGGTAAAATGTATGCAATGTTTCATATGTTTGATATGTTTAAGGAATTGTAAAAGCCTCTCCAGCAGATATAGATGGGTCAGAATTTAAACCATAAATACACCCAAATATTCAATCGAAGTAATGACAAGCAGGGAAAATGGTTATGTATATCTAGGATATACAAAGTGGGCAAAGCCCTTAGTTAAAATGGCGACACTAGGAAGGAAGTCATAGAAGAAATGAAAAGGGGGAATATAACCTTAGTTAAGATGGCGGAACATCCACTTCCGGCCATACGCAATATAAATAGAACATGCACCAATCATACGGCAGCTTCCTGATGACGCATTCTATGATGCGAAATGCGTAGAGGCTGCTGGGAGTTTTTTGCATCAGGTGACCGGACGTGAACGGGAACGAGGCTTGGAGCGCAAGCCAAGCGTGGAGGCCGCACAGTACGATCAGGCGGACCATGCAAACAGCCCAACACCCGTCCATAACTGCTGGATAAGCTTCGTGCCGGCTCGAGGGCACTTTTAAATGTGAGTGGATACTCTTTTTTTGGATTTTAAAATAAATAGTTGAAACATATTGCGCTATGATCGTTTTTTGTCCCCATGCCTTTATATGAGGAACACTAGAGTCCAAGTTTTAGCCGGTGAGAAGTGTTACTTAGGTGGAGTGGTTATCCCTTGAATGAACCAAAGGCGCATCTTTAATTAAGCATCTGGTGAGTGGCCAATCTGAATGGTGGAGGTGTCTCACATAGTCACATATGATTATTGAAGAAACATAGGAGCACGCCAGTCACAACAATTGTTAAAGGATCTTGCAATACGTTAGAAGGACTTTTTTGTTCATGCACTGGATAATATATGTTTTTGTTTGATTTATAGTTTTAAGTTAATGCACATGATATTACTTATAAGTGATTGTTTAGAATAACAGAAACGGAACATTATAAGTGGTGGAAATATGGGAGTAGCGCATTCACACACATCAATCAGCATTTAGAGGAATTGTTTTGAAGATCACTTTCCTCTTCTTTCTCCTCTTGGAATGTATCTAATAATATAAAACATAAGGTGACAAGTCAGATGACAGCACAGAAGTATCTCCCATCTGCACTCTGTACACTCTACATAATCTATCATTTCTTCCAGTACCATGTTGGGTACAGGTCATATTTTAATTGGGCACAGCTCCATTCCCCACAGCGGGCACAGCTCCATTCCTTATAGTGGGCACAGCTCCATTCTCCGGGTCATTTAGAGGAATTGTTTTGAAGATCACTTTTCCCATTCTTTCTCCTCTTGGAACATATCTAATAATATAAAACATAAGGTGACAAGTCAGATGACAGCACACAATATCCTCACAGATCACACAGGATTTATAGCAGTGACACCTCATCCATTCACTGACTGTCCCCGGTCATGTGACTCTCTGGGTTTTTCAGCCAAGTTGGTGGCTCCCCAAGACATTTGGGAGGCCCTCCCCATCCCCGATCACCTCAATACATTTCATTGCATGACTTGACTTTCTACATATAATAATTATCCTCTATAAGGAGTTTTTTTCATGTATATGTAGGGATGTTGTCCTGATCCCACATACAGTAGATGACCCCCAGATGGGGGGGTGTAGGGGGTATAAGAGATTGCAGCAAATAGCCACGGGGCACCAATATGGGAAGAAATAATGGGCAGGAAATTTTCTGTATTAATGGTTCTAAATGTGATCTTCATCATAATATAACGAGAAGCCAAGTGTGTCCTTCCTAGAATTGCCACTAGTGTCAAATGCTGAAAAGGTGCTGAGAACAGTAATGTGGGGGGGGCAGTGGCGTTGTTAGGTGGGTGCTGGGGGTGCGGGCCGCACCGGGTGACACCCGCCAGAGGGGTGACACCCGTAGGTAGCGGCACACACCGCTACACTGCCCGCTGCCCTGATCTGCGCCACGGGACTTGTGCTGTGTCCCTCAGCACAGCGGACTGAAGCTGCCTCCCCCTCCTCTCTGTTTACTTCACACAGGAGGAGGAGGAGCCCAAGGGACACACACGGCTGTGTGCATCTGTCCGCGCTGTTCTGAGGTCTGTAAACTTTATGCATACAGTATGTGGGTGGACATGTGCAGGGGGATTCTATACTAATGGGGGGCGCTGCACTGAGGGGAATTCTATACTAATGGGGGGCGCTGCACTGGGGGATTCTATACTAATGGTGGCTCTGCACTGGGGGGATTCTATACTAATGGGGGCTCTGCACTGAGGGGGATTCTATACTAATGGGGGCTCTGCACTGAGGGGGATTCTATACTAATGGGGGGCTCTGCACTGAGGGGGATTCTATACTAATGGGGGCTCTGCACTGAGGGGGATTCTATACTAATGGGGGGCTCTGCACTGAGGGGGATGTCTATACTAATGGGGGGCTCTGCACTGAGGGGGATGTCTATACTAATGGGGGGCTCTGCACTGAGGGGGATTCTATACTAATGGGGGCTCTGCACTGAGGGGGATTCTATACTAATGGGGGCTCTGCACTGAGGGGGATTCTATACTAATGGGGGGCTCTGCACTGAGGGGGATTCTATACTAATGGGGGGCTCTGCACTGAGGGGGATTCTATACTAATGGGGGGCGCTGCACTGATGGGGATTCTATACTAATGGGGGGCTCTGCACTGAGGGGGATGTCTATACTAATGGGGGGCTCTGCACTGAGGGGGATGTCTATACTAATGGGGGGCTCTGCACTGAGGGGGATGTCTATACTAATGGGGGGCTCTGCACTGAGGGGGATGTCTATACTAATGGGGGCTCTGCACTGAGGGGGATTCTATACAAATGGGGGGCTCTGCACTGAGGGGGGAATCTATACTAATGGGGCTCTGCACTGAGGGGGGATTCTATACTAATGGGGGGCTCTGCACTGAGGGGGGATTTTATACTGATGGGGGAGTCTGCACTGACGGGGGATTCTATACTGATGGGGGTCAGCACTGGGGGGGGTGTATGTACTGATGGGGCGGTCTGCACTGAGGTGGGAGGTTGATACTGATGGAGGGGGGTCTGCAGACTCTGTACTGAGGGAGGGTTTCTGTACTGATGGGAGGTCTGTACTGAGGGAGGGGGTCAGTACTTAGTGGGGGGTCTATACTGAGGAAAGGGGGTCTGCACTGAGCGGGGGTCTGTACTGATGGAGGGGGTCTGTACTGAGGGAGTACACCAACCCTAGTGACGCCACTGGGGGGGGCGGAGGACAGTAATGTGGGGGGGGCAGAGGACAGTAATGTGGGGGGGGAACGGAGGACAGTAATGTGGGGGGGAAACGGAGGACAGTAATGTGGGGGGGAAACGGAGGACAGTAATGTGGGGGGGGAACGGAGGACAGTAATGTGGGGGGGGAACGGAGGACAGTAATGTGGGGGGGGAACGGAGGACAGTAATGTGGGGGGGGAAACGGAGGACAGTAATGTGGGGGGGGAAACGGAGGACAGTAATGTGGGGGGGGAAACGGAGGACAGTAATGTGGGGGGGGGGAACGGAGGACAGTAATGTGGGGGGGGGAACGGAGGACAGTAATGTGGGGGGGGAACGGAGGACAGTAATGTGGGGGGGGAAACGGAGGACAGTAATGTGGGGGGGGAAACGGAGGACAGTAATGTGGGGGGGGAAACGGAGGACAGTAATGTGGGGGGGGAAACGGAGGACAGTAATGTGGGGGGGGGACGGAGGACAGTAATGTGGGGGGGGGAACGGAGGACAGTAATGTGGGGGGGAACGGAGGACAGTAATGTGGAGAGAGGAGGACAGTGATGTAGGGGGGGCAGAGGACAGTAATGGGGGGGTGGAGGACAGTAATGTGGGGGGGACACCACTGTGAAAGGGGTGGAGGGGGGTGATGTAAAGGGTGAACTGAGGACACTCCTCAGGAGGGGATCTTGATGTGAAGGGGGAGGGGACTGATGTGCAGTGAGGACTGAGGATGCTGATGTAAGAATGGGTTCAGATCTGTGTATGGGCATTAGGTACACATGTCATGGTTAGGCCAGTCCATTTTAATGGGCCGCACTACCTGGAAGAAACCTGGAGAAAGAAGTCTTTGACCTTTTTTTTCCAAAATTGCGCCACACCAAGCTGCATGGTGCTGCAGCAACATGGGGTATGACACATGGGAAAATGCAGCATGGATACCGGCATGATATTCGGACCTCTGCTGGAAGAAAATTTTACTGATTGGGCCTCTGAATTTTAATTCAATACCCCTACTCTAATAGGTCACCAGAAATAGAAATTGCACCATATGGACACAATGCTCTTCTAATAACAATTTTCGTACTTTGTGTGACTGTACATCCGGCTGCCCTATATGCAGGGTCATGTCCAACCTGACAGGGCCAGGGCCCGAGCCCCTCCCCTTCCTCAACAGCCAGCAGAGAAGGAGAAGGCAGTGTGCACTGATTGGAAAATTGTGCCACAATTGGGAGGGGATTAAATCTTGAGTTTATGTAGAGAGCACAAATGTAAAATGTATGTGATCCACAGAGTGCAGGGGTCAGGAGTAGGTAATATACATAGTATAGGTGTCAGGAGTGGGTAATATACATAGTATATAGGTCAGGAGTAGGTAATATACATAGTATAGGGGTCAGGAGTAGGTAATATACATAATATAGGGGTCAGGAGTGGGTAATGTACATAGTATAGGGGTCAGGAGTGGGTAATATACATAGAAAAGGTGTGGGTCATATACAGTACAGGGTACATGGATCATGAGTATGTACTGCACAGTGTGGAGGGGTCAGGCGTGTGTAATGTAAAAGGAAAAAAGAGAGACTTCCACCAAAAAGAGTACCTGTTACTACCAATTGCTATCATAGGGGATATTTACATTCCCTGAGATAACGATAAAAATGATTTAAAAAATTGAAAGGAACAGTTTAAAAATAAAATAAAAAAGCAAAATAAATAATTAAAAAAAAAAAAAAAAAAGAAAGCACCCCTGTCCCCTCCTGCTCACGCGCAAAGGCAAACGCAAGCGTCGGTCTGGTGTCATATGTAAACAGCAATTGCACCATGCATGTGAGGTATCACCGCAAAGGTCAGATCGAGGGCAGTAATTTTAGCAGTAGACCTCCTCTGTAAATCTAAAATGGTATCCTGTAAAGGCTTTTAAAAATGTATGTAGTTTGTCGCCGCTGCACGTGCAATTTTAAAGAATGTCATGTTTGGTATCCATGTACTCGGCATAAGATCATCTTTTTTATTTCATCAAACATTTGGGCAATATAGTGTGTTTTAGTGCATTAAAATGAAAAAAGTGTGTTTTTTCAAAAAAAATTGCGTTTAAAAAAAATTGCTGTGCAAATACTGTGTAAGTGTAAAAAAAAAATATTGCAACATCCACCATTTTAATCTGTAGGGCCTTTGCTTTAAAAAGAAAAAAAAAAAAAAATATATATATATATAATGCATAGATGTTTGCGCTCTTAACACTTTTAACTCCTGCTAGTGGCTGAAGAAAGGGTTAAAACCGGCCGTGTTGCGGCAGTGCTGAAGCGCTTTGCAGGGGCCAATTAATTCCAATGGCCATGGGGTGGTGTATACAGCGCTACCACACCACCCCAAAGATGCTGCTTGCGGGACCTTTCCTAACATCCTGCAAGCGCACCGCCCCAGTGTGAGCACTCAAGATTTCTCTGAGATCTTCAGTCATCCCCAGGGAGAGCTGTGCTGTGTGCTGGACAGGAGGAAAGTGATGGAGGTTGCACTCTGATCATCTCTTCCTGCTCCTCCCACCTGTACTGGAGCTTTGAAAGCCCCGACTCAGCCAGACAGGAACCCGAGGAGAGAGAGAGTTTTCATCCAAATGTTGCATCAGAGAGGAGTTCGGCAAGCTGTCTTCTGGCACACAGGGGATAGGATGGAGGGTGACTCCTGTGAGGACTGCAGCCACAGCTGTGAAGTAAGCAGTCAGGAATTATCCGATGCTCTCTGAAGTTCATATGCCTCATCTCTGACAGCGGACAGCAAAGTGATATCCAGCTGACAGATGCTGTAGCCGGAACTACAGAGTGAGCATCGGAAAATGCGGCTGACTGACTGATTACTCCGCAGCAAGTGGTTGTACACATGCATGACAAATAGTCCCACTTGCAGCAGCGTCAATTAGAAAAAAAAGGAGTTCTCACACATTTTGGCAGCAAAAAAGCCCTGGGGTGTGTTGGATGTGCCTGGGCATTAGGGTGTGCCCAGGCACACCCCATCCGCACGCCTATGCACTACCTATCACAGTTTTGAAGGCCATAAAATGCCAACATAGCAGAACCCCCCCCCCCCAATGACCCTATTTTGGAAAGTAGACACCCCAAGCTATTTGATGAGAGGCATGTTGAGTCCATGGAATATTTTATATTTTGCCACAAGTTGCGGGAAAATGAAAAAAAAAATTTTTTGGACAAAGTTACATAGTAGGTGAGGTTGAAAAAAAGACACAAGTCCATCAAGTTCAACCTATGTGTGTGATTATGTGTCAGTATTACATTACATATCCCTGTATGTTGCAGTCATTCAGGTGCTTATCTAATAGTTTCTTGAAGCTATCAATGCTCCCCGCTGAGACCACCACCTGTGGAAGGGAATTCCACATCCTTACCGCTCTTACAGTAAAGAACCCTCTACATAGTTTAAGGTTAAACCTCTTTTCTTCTAATTTTAATGAGTGGCCCCGAGTCTTATTAAACTCTCTTCTGTGAAAAAGTTTTATTTCTATTGTGGGGTCACCAGTACGGTATTTGTAAATTGAAATCATATCCCCTCTCAAGCGTCTCTTCTCCAGAGAGAATAAGTTCAGCGCTTGCAACCTTTCCTCATAACTAAGATCCTCCAGACCCTTTATTAGCTTTGTTGCCCTTCTTTGTACTCGCTCCATTTCCAGTTCATCCCTCCTGAGGACTGGTGCCCAGAACTGGACCACATACTCCAGATGCGGCCGGACCAGAGTCTTGTAGAGCGGGAGAATTATCGTTTTATCTCTGGAGTTGATCCCCCTTTTAATGGATGCCAATATTCTGTTTGCTTTATTAGCAGCAGCTTGGCATTGCATGCCATTGCTGAGTCTATCATCTACTAGGACCCTCAGGTCCTTTTCCATCCTAGATCCCCCCAGAGGTTCTCCCCCCAGTGTATAGATTGCATTCATATTTTTGCCACCCAAATGCCTTATTTTACATTTTTCTACATTGAACCTCATTTGCCATGTAGTCGCCTACCCCATTAATTTGTTCAGGTCTTTTTGCAAGGTTTCCACATCCTGCGGAGAAGTTATTGCCCTGCTTAGCTTAGTATCGTCTGCAAATACAGAGATTGAACTGTTTATCCCATCCTCCAGATCATTTATGAACAAATTAAATAGGATTGGTCCCAGCACAGAACCCTGGGGAACCCCACTACCCACCCCTGACCATTCTGAGTACTCCCCATTTATCACCACCCTCTGAACACGCCCTTGTAGCCAGTTTTCAATCCATGTACTCACCCTATGGTCCATGCCAAAGAACCTTATTTTGTACAGTAAACGTTTATGGGGAACTGTGTCAAATGCTTTTGCAAAATCCAGATACACCACGTCTACGGGCCTTCCTTTATCTAGATGGCAACTCACCTCCTCATAGAAGGTTAATAGATTGGTTTGGCAAGAATGATTCTTCATGAATCCATGCTGATTACTGCTAATGATACCGTTCTTATTACTAAAATCTTGTATTGTTGTAATTAAATGATCTATTGCTCAAACATGCTATGGAAATATGTGGAATTACACCCCAAAATACATTATGCTGCTTCTCCTGAGTATGGGGATGCCACATGTGTTAGACCTTTTGGAAACCTAGCCGTATACAGGACCCTGAAAACCAATCACCGCCTTCAGGGTTTTTAAGGATGTAAAATGGTGATTTCACTTCCTCACTACCTATCACAGTTTTGGAGGCCCTGAAATGTCAACATAACACAAACCCCCCCAAATGACCCCATTTTGGAAAGTAGACACCCCAAGCTATTTGCTGAGAAGCATGTTGAGTCCATGGAATATTTGCTATCTTGCCACAAATTTTGGGAATATTACAATTTTATTTATTTTTTTTAATTATTTTTTTTTTTTTTTTTTTTTACACAAAGTTGTCACTAAATGATATATTGTTCAAACATGTCATTGTTATATGTGGAATTACACCCCAAAATACATTCTGCTGCTTCTCCTGAGTACGGGGATACCACACAAGTGAGACTTTTTGGGAGCCTAGCCGTGTACAGGACCCCGAAAATCAATCACCGCCTTCAGGCTTTCTAAAGGCGTAAAATTGTGATTTTACTCCTCAGTACCTATCACAGTTACGGGGGCCCTGTAATGTCCAGAGAGCACAACCCCCCCCCCCCCCCCGAATGACCCCAAGCTATTTGCTAAGAGGCATGGTGAGTATTTTGCAGATCTCATTTATTTTTGAAAATGAAGTAAGAAAATTATTTTTTTCTTTTTTCAATTTTCAAAACTTTGTGACAAAAAGTGAGGTCTGCAAAATACTCGACATACCTCTCAGCAAATAGCTTGGGGTGTCTACTTTCCAAAATGGGGTCATTTGGGGGGGTTTTGTGCCACCTGGGCATTCCATGGCCTCCGAAACTGTGATAGGCAGTGAAGAGTGAAATCAAAAATTTACACACTTAGAAATCCTGAAGGCGGTGATTGGTTTTCGGGGTCCTGTACATGGCTAGGCTCCCAAAAAGTTCCACACATGTGGTATCCCCATACTCAGGAGAAGCAGAATGTATTTTGGGGTGTAATTCCACATATAATCATGGCATGTGTGAGCAATATATCATTTAGTGACAACTTTGTGTAATTTTTTTTTCTCTTTTGTCATTTTTCAATCACTTTGTGACAAAAAATAATATAATAAATGGGCTCAACATGCCTCTCAGCAATTTGCTTGGGGTGTCTACTTTACAAAATCTGGTAATTTGGGGGGGGTTTGTACTGCCCTGCCATTTTAGCACCTCAAGAAATGAGATGGGCAGTCATCAACGAAAAGCGGCATAATTTCCAAAAAATGTACCCTAGTTTGTAGGCGCTATAACTTTTGCGCAAACCTATAAATATACACTTATTGACATTTTTTTTACCAAAGACATGTGGCTGAATACATTTTGGCCTAAAATTGAGTTTATTAAAAAAAAATTGTAACAAAAAGTAGAAAATATAATTTTTTTTTCAAAATTTTCGCTCTTTTTTCTATTCAGAATGCAAAAAAAAAAAAAAATCACAGAGGCCAAATACCATAGAAAGAAAGCTCTACTTGTGGGAAAAAAAGACGCAAATTTAGTTTGAGTACAGCAATGCATGACAGCGCAATTACCAGTTAAAGCAGCGCAGTGCCAAATTGTAAAAAGTGCTCTGGTCATTGAGCAGCCAAATCCTCCGGGCTGAAGTGGTCAAATAATTTTCAAGCCTAGAATGATTTTTTTTAATGTGCGAAAAAAGAATACAAAAAACGGCTCTGGCAGCAATGGGATTAAACAGACCTCTTAATACATTCAATGTCAACTCACAGCCAGCAGGAGGCGATATCTGTTTCTGCAGTCCACTTTGTGATTTTTACCTACAAGTAAGCCTATAATAAGGCTTACAGTGCATCCGGAAAGTATTCACAGCACTTCACTTTTTCCACATTTTATGTTACAACGTTATTCCAAAATGGATTAAATTCATTATTTTCCTCAGAATTCTACAAACAATATCCCAACATGACTACATAAAAGAAGAAGTTTATTTGAAATCTTTGTAAATGTGTTAAAAATAAAAAAGGAAAAAAATCCCATGTACATAAGTATCACAGCCTTTGCTCAATACTTTGTTCAAGCACCTTTAGCAACAATTACAGCCTCAAGTCTTTTTGAGTATGATGCTACAAGCTTGGCACACCTATCTTTGGGCAGTTTCTCCCATTCTTCTTTGCAGGACCTCTCAAGCTCCATCAGGTTGGATGGGGAGTGTCGGTGCACAGCCATTTTCAGATCTCTCCAGAGATGTTCAATTGGGTTCAAGTCTGGGCTCTGGCTGGACCACTCAAGGACATTCACAGAGTTGTCCCGTAGCCACTCCTTTGTTATCTTGGCTGTGTGCTTAGGGTTGTTGTCCTGTTGGAAGATGGACCTTCGTCCTCGTCTGAGGTCCAGATTGCTTTGGAGCAGGTTTTCATCAAGGATGTCTCTGTACATTGCTGAATTAATCTTTCCCTCAATCCTGACTAGTCTCCCCGTTCCTACCGATGAAAAACATCCCCACAGCATGATGCTGCCACCACCATGCTTCACTGTACGGATGGTATTGGCCAGACATGACGCTTGTCATTCAGGCCAAAGAGTTCAATCTTTGTTTTATCAGACCAGAGAACTTTGTTTCTCATGGTGTGGGAGTCCTTCAGGTGCCTTTTGGTAAATTCCACTGGGATTGTCATCATGTGCCTATTACTGAGGAGTAGCTTCTGTCTGGCCACTCTACCATAGAGGCCTGATTGGTGGAGTGCTGCAGACATGGTTGTTCTTCTGGATGGTTCTCCCCTCTCCACAGAGAAATGCTGGAGCTCTGTCAGAGTGACCATCGGATTCTTGATTACCTCCCTGACTTCCCTTCTCCCCCGATTCCTCAGTTTGGCCAGATGGCCCACTCTAGAAAGAGTCCTGGTGGTTTCAAACTCATTCCATTTACGGATGATGGAGGCCACTGTGCTCATTGTGACCTTCAATGCTGCAGACATTTTTCTGTACCCTTCCCCAGATCTGTGCCTCCATACAATCCTGTCTCTGAGGTCTACAGACAATTCCTTAGACTTTATGGCTTGCTTTGTGCTCTGACCTTATATAGACAGGTGTGTGCCTTTCCAAATCATGTCCAATCAACTGAATTTACCACAGGTGGACGCCAATCAAGTTATAGAAACATCTCAGGGATGATCAGTGGAAACAGGATGTACCTGAGCTCAAGTCATGGCAAAGGCTGTGAATAGCTATGTAAATGTGATTTAAAAATTTTTTTTAATACATTTGCAAAGATTTCAAACAAACTTCTGTCATGTTGCCATTATGGGGGATTGTTTGTAGAATTTCGAGGAAAATAATGAATTTAATCCATTTTGGAGTAAGGCTGTAATATAACAATATCCTGAATGCACCGAACCTGTACTGTAGGTAAAATGAATATCTCCTAAACATGCACTTTATAAGATATTCACACTGGATGCAGCCAGTGTAGTTACCGGCACATGTGCTCTGAAAGTCTGGCATACCGTGCCGAACCTCCAGAACTTTGTGCTGAAGCTGAGAGTGACATCATCATGGCTCCGGCCACTCATACAGCCGGAGCCTGTGAACCTGGAAGAAAGAGTCACTAGTGACAGCGCACCACTGGAGGGCCTCATTCTAAGTTAAGTATTTCATAAATATGCTAGTATACAATGCATACTAGCACATTATGCAATTGCCTTACAGCCAGGTTTTTTTTTTTAAAGCAGTGGTTTACTACTGCTTTTAATATGAGTATAAAAGTGTAACATAGGGAGAGGGAATGTCACTCACCAGATATATGATGAAAGCCACCAATAATGCTATGACAATGACACCAACAGCACTAAGACCAATAGGAAGATCCCACTTTCTAGGCGATTCAGAATCTGTGAGACAGAAAATACAATGTAAAATATATTAGCTTTAGATACACAAATGATAAATATACAATGTATCAGTTTGTGTTGTTGGTGGTAATGTGACATCTCACCTGTATAATCCTCCATCAGGAGAGCAGAGAAGAGACAACAAGACACAATGTTACTATTCTGTGTCACACTCCCACTATGACCCCCCAGAGAAGAGGAGACAGGACCCCAATCTATAACACCCCCATACATGGAATATAACATGACCCCCCATAGTCACCAATACCTTCTGTTTCCAGCATTCTGATGAACATCGTATCATTGGTCAGCCGGTATTCCCGGATCTCCTCACTGACCGGGTTTGTGATCCTGACCCGGAATCTCCTCTCGGCGTCGTCTCTCTGCACACTGGGGATAATCAGCGTCCTATTGTCATCTATCAGCCGGTATCTTTCAGGGATCGGCTCCCCGTCCACCTCCCAGGTCACAGCGCTCTCTTCTCCAGAGAAATGGACGCTCACTGGCATCTCCTCACCCAACCGGCTGAAGTTACTGGTGATGTTGGAGATGAGAACCGGATCTGGAATGATCAGTCATATATCACCAACAAGTGCAAATATAATAAAAGTGTACACTGCGCTAAATTGAAAAAATATATAGTGTGGAGCAGCTACTTACAAGGTGACAACAACCAAAGAAACATGTGAAAATAAAAATAAAAAGTAGCGCATAGATTGTGTCAAAAGTCTTCAATCAAGAAAACAACTGGAAAAAAAAAAAAAAAAACAAATATCCACAAATAATAAACATAACAGTGAAAAAACGTATAAGTCTTTCAATATAGGTGAATAAAGTCCTATTGGTGAATGGGGAACAAATAACATGGAATGTCCCACTGAAAACCATGCGTGGATACGGGGAGGCAGATGTTATAACACGGGTGAATCAACAAATCGTCCCCAAGTTGTATCTCATAACGACATGCGATTTGGTAAAGATGGTGTGTAAGAAACTCTTACCAGATGCGATGGACTCCCTTGTCAGCGACAGGGAGTCACTCGAGCGGGTTGCCTCTCAGGGCCAGTGAACGGACATCACAGCTCTGCGAACCTTCTGGGTCAAACTCTGCGCGGATCTCCCGGGGCCGCCAATTGGGTCCTCCCAAAGGATGGCCGAGGTGCGGATCAGAGGGAACAGTGCGTCACGTACAAAATGAGCAAAAATAGGATTTTTATTGCTAAAAACTCCAGATAACAATAAAATTTGATCACAGAATATAAAATCAAAAATGGGCAACAAGAAGGATGCTGGAAGCGCCCCAGTAGACGATCCATTGATTGAAACGCGTCGGGTGCTTCCAGCATCCTTCTTGTTGCCCATTTTTGATTTTATATTCTGTGATCACATTTTATTGTTATCTGGCGTTTTTAGCAATAAAAATCCTATTTTTGCTCATCTACGCTATGTGGAGCTTGTTTATTTTTTCTCCACATACCTACTGAGAGATTCAACCAGCCTTCAATCCAGTTTTTGTACGTGACGCACTGTCCCCTCTGATCCGTACCTCGGCCATCCTTTGGGAGGACCCACCTGGCGGCCCCGGGAGATCTGCGCAGAGTTTGACCCAGAAGGTTCGCAGAGCTGTGATGTCCGTTCACTGGCCCTGAGAGGCAACCCGCTCGAGTGATTCCCTGTCGCTGACAAGGGAGTCCATCGCATCTGGTAAGAGTTTCTTACACACCATCTTTACCAAATCGCATGTCGTTATGAGATACAACTTGGGGACGATTTGTTGATTCACCCGTGTTATAACATCTGCTTCCCGGTATCCACGCATGGTTTTCAGTGGGACATTCCATGTTATTTGTTCCCCATTCACCGATAGGACTTTATTCACCTATATTGAAAGACTTATAAGTTTTTTTTCACTGTTATGTTTATTATTTGTGGATATTTGTTTTTTTTTTTTTTTTTTTTTTTCCAGTTGTTTTCTTGATTGAAGACTTTTGACACAATCTATGCGCTACTTTTTATTTTTATTTTCATATATCACCAACACAGAGCCCAGATACATGAAATAGAGTGCTAGCTCTTGAACACACACTGATTATTTGAATGGCAGCCCCACCCCACATACAGTCCCCAGTGTTCAGTTTTCCCCATAGAGCACAAAGGAGTAAGATGTAGCTAGTAGCAGGGCTGCCATAAGGGGGGTACAGCCGATACAGCTGGAAGGGGCCAGTGGGGCCTGCCCGGGCCGGGAGAAGGCAGGAGCGGATGAAGGGGAGCCGTGTTGTGCAGTACACAAATGATCTCGCAGTTTCTGATGCTCTGTGTCATTGAGCTCACACATCAAGCTCTTTACTGCCACCTCTGGCTACTATGTGCATGTGCATCCCTCGTGTGAGCTGCCTGTACTGTGCTCTTCTGTGTCAGCAACATGTCAGCTTTGTGAAAATGAGCTGGGACTAGGTAGAAAGATTTCCTTTACAAGCAGGGGCTGTGAAGGAAAGGGAGGGGGCTGTTTGTGATGTCAAGGGAGGGGCCAGAGCCTTGTGTGTTTACAGATTTGTGTTTGTGGGGGCTGACATATATATAGGTGTGTGTGTGTGTGTGGGGCTGACATATATACAGGTGGGGGGGCTGACATATATAAAAAGGCTGAGGGGGAACTGACATTTATACAGGTGTGAGGGGGTGACATATATACAGGTGTAAGGGGGGCCGACATATATACAGGTGTATTGAGGGGCTGAAATATATATACAGATGTGAGGGGGGCTGACATATATAAAGGTGTGGGGGGGCCAACATATATACAGGTGTGAGGGGCTGACATATATACAGGTGTGAGGGGGTGGTGACATATATACAGGTGTGTTGGGGGGCTGACATATATATACAGGTGTGAGGGGTGACATATATACAGATGTGAGGGGGGGCTGACATATATACAGGTGGGTGTTGGGGCTGACATATATACAGGCTGGCTAATGCCCACGGCTCCTCCTTTGTGAAAGCACCCAATTAGCAAGGTGAGGGGACTTTATCCACCTCTTGCTGTGTTACTCCAGGAGAGGTAGGGCGTCCCACGGCTCACCAAGATTATGTCATCGGCAATCGATGCAGAATTGCAAACAGGTGCATCGGCTGTGTCAGTTTCTTTATGGGACACTGTATTGTCCCGGAATGAAGGTGCCCGGGACCGACCTGCAAAATGCAGGACTATCCCGGGCAATCCGGGACTCATGGTCTCCCTAAGTGTTACTGGTCTCTATAAATAAGTGTATCTCTTTTTTCCCCCATATTGTACAATAAACCGTGGAGAGAAGTGTGTAGCAGTATATAGACTCTTACCTAGAACACGGATCTCTGTAGAGGAAAGCGTATCTGTTGAGTGACTGTTATACTCTGTAATATACACACAGGAGTCTCTCCTCCCAGTCTGGGTCAGCTTCCAGCAGCCGCTCCCTGTGTCCAGGTGAAGTCTGGTCTTCTCTTTGTTTTTGGTGTTCAGATCTTCACAGTACAACAACAGTAAAGTGTCTGCTGCCCCCCCACATCGTCTGTACAGCTCCAGCACACCTTCAGACCGAGGACACTTCATATTACAATCACTGATCTCCGATCCGCTCTGTATGTACACCATTCCCCATGTCAGCAATGGGCAGACCAGGAGAATATACAGTAACAGGAGACCTAACAAAAGAAATATACATCACTTGACGTAGGATTCAACTCTTAGAATTCTTTCAGCTGAACACATTAAGCACAATAAAATAAACATTCCTCAGTAAACTATTTGTTAAAATTCATAACACAGCATATGCGGTTTATACCTTTTCAATGCTGCTGGTTCATGCTATCTCAGTGCTGCTTCCCTGAACTTCTGTTCTACACAGGAAAGGGTTAACAGGGTACAGTGCAGCCTGGAGTCAGTCTGACAGCTTGGAGAAGGGAGGGGAAGGGAGGAGGGGAGTGTCTTGCTATTCTAGGCTATGGGGCTGTGTGTTTCTATTGATGCACACAGTGTAGGCTGTAGCAGGGAGACAACTCTAGTCCCTGCATGCAAGGGTGACTCCATAGAAGACTACAAGAGGAAGAAGACACCCGGAAGCAGGAAACCTGGAGCAATGGTCAGGGTACAAGCTTAAACTGGAACATAGACAAAGATTAAAGTGGTTCTAAAGCCTTAAGGTTGTTTTTTACCTGAATGCATTCGGGTAATAAAAAACTTTCTGTGCTGCCCCCAGCCCCCCCCCTTTTACATACCTGAGCCCAATCTGATCCAGTGATGTGCATTAGAGCAGCAACTCTTACTGCTGTTTCCCTGCTCATTGGGCAGATTGAGAGCAATCAAATGCTGTGACAAGTTAGCAGGGGCGGGGCCAAGCCACCCGCTCTGTGTCAATAGATGCAGACAGAGCACCATCGGGGGACCCCACAAGAAGAGGATTGGGGCTGCTCTGTGCAAAACCATTACCATTATAATGCTCGTCACCACTACACTCCTGACCCCCCCATACACACCCTGTACACTACACTCCTCACCTTATATCTCTGTATACAGATCACATCCATTCCTATATACTGATTTCCATGTATACACCGCTGGGATCACACATTATATCTCTGTATACAGATCACATCTATTCCTATATACTGATCTCCATGTATACACCGCTGGGATCAGATATTATATCTCTGTATACAGATCACATCTATTCTATATACTGATCTCCATGTATACACCGCTGGGATCACACATTATATCTCTGTATACAGATCACATCTATTCCTATATACTGATTTCCATGTATACACCGCTGGGATCACATATTATATTTCTGTATACAGATCACATCTATTCCTATATACTGATCTCCATGTATACACCGCTGGGATCACACATTATATCTCTGTATACAGATCACATCTATTCCTATATACTGATCTCCATGTATACACCGCTGGGATCAGATATTATATCTCTGTATACAGATCACATCTATTCTATATACTGATCTCCATGTATACACCGCTGGGATCACACATTATATCTCTGTATACAGATCACTTCTATATATACTGATCCCCATGTATATATTGCTGGGATCTGTAGTAGGATTTTATATAAACCCATGTATTTCATATTATTCATATTTATTTTCATGTGTTATTTAATATCAGGAGTAGCAGTATCAATAGAAGTAGTATCAAAATCAATAGTAGTAGTATCAATATCAGTAGTAGTAGTATCAATATCAATAGTAGTAGTAGTATCAATAGTAGTAGTAGTAGTAGTATCAATATCATCAGTAGTAGTAGCAGTTGTATCAATATTATTTACAGCCGGACATTACCTTTCCATCGTATCATCATCAGAGATCTCTCTGCTCCTCAGTCGTGTTGTCTCTCATATGGAGACAGTTTCATTGTAAGAAGTAATATGAAGTTTGAAGTAGAGGATGACGTATAGGGGCGGAGTAGGGGAGGAGCGTGTTCATATGAATGTTATGCCTGAAGCTGCCGATACTGTGACATCTAGGTACTATACTATGTGCTGAGATAGCCCATGGCATGGAACAGAAATATCATTCGCAGGACAGAAGATAATTCCATATATGTGCAATACTTGGTGTAGTGATCAGTTCTATTAGATATCCATGTATTGTGATTGGCATTTCTTCCTCTTTTCAGTCCCAGCCCTGACCATACATGATAGGAGAGATCTGGATTTCTATAGTACATCTCACCATGGAGGTGTCTTCTGCTCCCCTCCTGTCTCTCTATAATATATCTCACCATGGAGGTGTCTTCTGCTCCCCTCCTGTCTCTCTATAATATATCTCATCATGGAAGTGTCTTCTGCCCCCTCTCCTGTCTCTCTATAATATATCTCACCATGGAGGTGACTTCTGCTCCCCTCCTGTCTCTCTATAATATATCTCATCATGGAAGTGTCTTCTGCCCCCTCTCCTGTCTCTCTATAATATATCTCACCATGGAGGTGTCTTCTGCCCCCCTGTCTCTCTATAATATATCTCACCATGGAAGTGTCTTCTGCTCCCCTCCTGTCTCTCTACAATATATCTCACCATGGAGGTGTCTTCTGCTCCCCTCCTGTCTCTCTATAATATATCTCACCATGGAGGTGTCTTCTGCTCCCCTCCTGACTCTCTATAATATATCTCACCATGGAGGTGTCTTCTGCCCCCTCTCCTGTCTCTCTATAATATATCTCATCATGGAAGTGTCTTCTGCTCCTCTCCTTTCTCTCTATAATATATCTCACCATGGAGGTGTCTTCTCCCCCCTCTCCTGTCTCTCTATAATATATCTCATCATGGAGGTGTCTTCTGCTTCTCTCCTGTCTCTCTATAATATATCTCACCATGGAAGTGTCTTCTCCCCCCTCCCCTTTCTCTCTATAATATATCTAATCATGGAAGTGTCTTCTGCCCCCCTGTCTCTCTATAATATATCTCACCATGGAGGTGTCTTCTGCTCCCCTCCTGACTCTCTATAATATATCTCACCATGGAGGTGTCTTCTCCCCCCTCTCCTGTCTCTCTATAATATATCTCATCATGGAGGTGTCTTCTGCTCCCCTCCTGTCTCTCTATAGTATATCTCACCATGGAGGTGTCTTCTGCTCCCCTCCTGACTCTCTATAATATATCTCACCATGGAGGTGTCTTCTGCCCCTCTCCTGTCTCTCTATAATATATCTCACCATGGAGGTGTCTTCTGCTCCCCTCCCGTCTCTCTATAATATATCTCACCATGGAAGTGTCTTCTGCTCCCCTCCCGTCTCTCTATAATATATCTCACCATGGAGGTGTATTCTGCTCCCCTCCAGTCTCTCTATAATATATCTCACCATGGAAGTGTCTTCTGCTCCCCTCCTGTGTCTCTATAATATATCTCACCATGGAAGTGTCTTCTGCTCCCCTCCTGACTCTCTATAATATATCTCACCATGGAGGTGTCTTCTGCCCCTCTCCTGTCTCTCTATAATATATCTCACCATGGAGGTGTCTTCTGCTCTCCTCCCGTCTCTCTATAATATATCTCACCATGGAAGTGTCTTCTGCTCCCCTCCCGTCTCTCTATAATATATCTCACCATGGAGGTGTATTCTGCTCCCCTCCAGTCTCTCTATAATATATCTCACCATGGAAGTGTCTTCTGCTCCCCTCCTGTGTCTCTATAATATATCTCACCATGGAAGTGTCCTCTGCCCCCCTCCAGTCTCTCTATAATATATCTCACCATGGAGGTGTCTTCTGCTCCCCTAATAGATAATAATAGATCAGTGGTGGAACTATAGGGGTCGCTACAGTCGCACTTGCAACTGGGCCCTGCCATTCTGCCGCTGTGGGGGGGGCCCAAGACCCGGCATCTCCCCCTGCACCTTTGGCTTGCCGTTTGGAATGCAGTGAGGGGAGGTGGAAGGCAGCTCTATTGTTCCTGTGGGCGGTGGGATCTCCCTGCAGCTTGTAGTTCTTCCCAGTGTCAGTGTATACAGTGGAGAGAAGAGGGGAGGGGCCTCTGACCCGGGCAGGTATCAGTTTCACTTTCAGTGAGTCGCTCTGCTTGTACACTGCTGCTGATACATGCCCGGTGTTCTGACCTATACTGTCCTCCTATCGGATGGTGTCCGCTCCCTACTGCGCAGGCGCAGTGCTTGCGCAGTACGGAGCAGAAAGAGATGCCGAAAGTTTCCGAAATTGATCAGCTGACCATCAGCTGTACACGGCGCTCGGGCACTTGTTAGCGATGGCTGTGTAAGAGGGCCCCTCGTGGGCTCGCTGCGCTCGCCACGCTTCGGGCACGGCCTCGCTGCGCTCGGCAACTATTTATTCTCACTCTATGTCCACTTGGATAGTAGGGAATGATCCTGGACATAGGGTGAGAATAAAAGCGCAGGCGCCGTGTACAGCTGATGATCAGCTGTTAAACTTCGGAGACTTTCGGCGTCTCGTTTGTCCTCCGTACTGCGCCTGCGCAGTACAGGGCGGACACTATATGATAGGGGACTGTATTTGACAAGACACCGGGTCAGAGGCCCCTCCCCTCTCCACTGTATACACTCAGGAGAAGAGCTACAAACCACATGGAGATCCTCTGCCTGTGGACACCATAGAGCTGCTGATCGCCACCTCCCACTTCCACCAGCCAGGTACATGGGGAACCTCTTGAAGGAGGGGGGGGGTCAGCAGCAGCAGTCTGGGGACCCTGATGTAAGAGGGGCTCTCTGGGGACCCTGACGTAAGGAGGGAACTCTCTGGGGATCCTGATTTAGGGGGGCTCTCTGGGGACCCTGATGTAAGGGGGGCTCTCTGGGGACCCTAATGTAGGGGGGCTCTCTGAGAACCCTGATGAAAGTGGGGCTCTCTGGGGACCCTGATGTAAGGGGGGATGCCTGGGGACCCTGATGTAAGGAGGGAGGCTCTCTGGGGACCCTCATATAGGGGGAGGCTCTGTAAGGACCCTGATGTAAGGGGAGGCTCTCTAGGGACCCTAATGTAAGGGGGGTTTTCTGGGGACCCTGATGTAAGGGGGGTTCTCTGGGGACCCTGATGTAAGGGGAGGCTCACTGGGGACCCTGATGTAAGGGGGAGGATCTCTGGGGACCCTAATATAGGTGGAGGCTCTCTGGGGATCCTAATGTAGGGGGAGGATCTCTGGGACCCTTATGTAAGGATAAGCTTTATAGGACCCTAATGTAGGGGGAGGCTCTCTGGGGACCTTGATGTTAAGGGGAGCTCTCTGGGTACCCTGATGTTAAGGGGAGGCTCTCTGTGGACCCTGATGTAAGGGGAGGCTCTCTGTGGACCCTGATGTAAGGGGAGGCTCTCTGTGGACCCTGATGTAAGGGGAGGCTCTCTGTGGACCCTGATGTAAGGGGAGGCTCTCTGTGGACCCTGATGTAAGGGGAGGCTCTCTGGGGACCCTGATGTAAGGGGAGGATCTCTGGGGACCCTAATGTAGGGGGAGGCTCTCTGGGGACCCTTATGTAAGGGTAAGCTTTCTAGGGACCCTAATGTAGGGGGAGGCTCTCTGGGGACCTTGATGTAAGGAGGGGCTCTTCGGGGACCTTGATGTTAAGGGGAGCTATCTGGGGACCCTGATGTAATGAGGGGGGCTCTGAGGACCGTAATATAAGAAGGGGAGGCTCTCTAGGGACCCTAATGTAGGGGGGCTCTCTGGGGACCCTGATGTAAGGAGGGTTCCCTGGGGACCCTGATGTAAGGGGGTTCTCTGGTGACCCTGATGTAAGGGGAGGATCTCTGGGAATCATAATATAGGGGGAGGGTTTCTTGGGACCCTGATGTAAGGGGAGGCTCTCTGGGGACCCTGATGTAAGGGGGGCTCTCATGGGACCCTAATGTAGGGGGGCTCTCTGGGAACCCTGATGTAAGTGGGGCTCTCTGGGTACCCTGATGTAAGGGGGGATCCCTGGGGACCCTAATATAGGGGGAGGCTCTCTGAGGACCCTAATGTAGAGGGAGGATCTCTGGGGACCCTTATGTAAGGGTAAGCTTTCTAGGGGCCCTAATGTAGGGGGAGGCTCTCTTGGGACCCTGATGTAAGGGGAGGCTCTCTAGGGACCCTAATGTGGGGGGGCTCTCTGGGGACCCTGATGTAAGGAGGGCTTCCTGGGGACCCTGATGTAAGGGGGTTCTCTGGGGACCCTGATGTAGGGGGGAGCTTTCTGGGGACATTATTGTAAGGAAGGGGCCCTCTGAGGACACTAATGTAAGGGGGCTCTCTGGGGAACCTGATGTAAGGGGGAGGCTCTCTGGGGACCCTGATGTAAGGGGAGGCTCTCTGGGGACCCTGATGTAAGGAGGGCTCCCTGGGGACCCTGATGTAAGGGGAGGCTCTCTGGGGACCCTGATGTAAGAAGGGGCTCTCTGGGGACCCTGATGTAAGGGGGGCTCTCTGGGGACCCTGATGTAAGGAGGGGTTCTCTGGGGACCCTGATGTTAGGGGGGCTCTCTGGGGACCCTGATGTAAGGAAAGGGGTCTCTGGGGACCCTCATGTAAGGAAAGGGGTCTCTGGGGACCCTGTTGTAGGGGACTCTCTGGGGACCCTGTTGTAGGGGGGTCTCTGGGGATCCTGATGTAAGGGAGGCTCTCTGGGAACCCTGATGTAAATGGGGCTCTCTGGGTACTCTGATGTAAGGGGGGATCCCTGGGGACCCTGATGTAAGGAGGGAAGCTCTCTGGGGACCCTAATATAGGGGGAGACTCTCTGGGGACCCTGATGTAAGGGGAGGCTCTCTATGGACCCTAATGTAGGGGGGCTCTCTGGCGACCCTGATGTAAGGAGGGCTCCCTGGGGACACTGATGTAAGGGGGGTTCTCTGGGGACCCTAATGTAGGGGGAGGCTCTCTGGGGACCCTTATGTAAGGGTAAGCTTTCTAGGGACCCTAATGTAGGGAGGGGCTCTCTGGGGACCTTGATGTTAAGGGGAGCTCTCTGGGGACCCTGATGTAATGAGGGGGGCTCTGAGGACCCTAATATAAGTAGGGAGGCTCTCTTGGGACCCTGATGTAAGGGGAGGCTCTCTAGGGACCCTAATATAGGGGGGCTCTCTGGGGACCCTGATGTAAACTAGGGTTCCCTGGGGACCCTGATGTAAGGGGGGTTCTCTGGGGACCCTGATGTAAGGGGAGGATCTCTGGGGACCATAATATAGGGGGAGGCTCTCTGGGGACCCTGATGTAAGGGGGGCTCTCTAGAGACCCTGATGTAAGGAGGGGCTCCCTGGGAACCCTGATGTAAGTGGGGCTCTCTGGGTACCCCGATGTAAGGGGGATCCCTGGGGACCCTTATGTAAGGAGGGAGGCTCTCTGGGGACCCTAATATAGGGGGAGGCTCTCTAAGGACCCTGATGTAAGGGGAGACTCTCTGGGGACCCTGATGTAAGGGGAGGCTCTCTATGGACCCTGATGTAAGGGGGGCTCTCTAGAGACCCTGATGTAAGGAGGGGCTCCCTGGGAACCCTGATGTAAGTGGGGCTCTCTGGGTACCCCGATGTAAGGGGGATCCCTGGGGACCCTTATGTAAGGAGGGAGGCTCTCTGGGGACCCTAATATAGGGGGAGGCTCTCTAAGGACCCTGATGTAAGGGGAGACTCTCTGGGGACCCTGATGTAAGGGGAGGCTCTCTATGGACCCTAATGTAGGGGGGCTCTCTGGCGACTCTGATGTAAGGAGGGCTCCCTGGGGACACTGATGTAAGGGGGTTCTCTGGGGACCCTGATGTAAGGGGAGGCTCTCTGGGGACCCTAATGTAGGGGGGGCTCTCTGGGGACCCTGATATATATATATATATATATATATATATATATATGTGTGTATGTGTATGCCCGCCAAAGTGTATGACTTTCCTTACTTAGCTGCTATGGGCTCTAGCCCGAGATCTTTTGTAGACCTAGCAATGCCACTGATGGGGGGCCCTTCATGTTTTCTTGCACCGGGGCCCTGAAGATTCTAGTTACGCCTCTGTAATACTGTATATCTCACCATGGAAGTGTCTTCTGCTCCCCTCCTGTCTCTCTATAATATATCTCACCATGGAGGTGACTTCTGCTCCCCTCCTGTCTCTCTATAATATATCTCATCATGGAAGTGTCTTCTGCCCCCTCTCCTGTCTCTCTATAATATATCTCGCCATGGAGGTGACTTCTGCTCCCCTCCTGACTCTCTATAATATATCTCATCATGGAAATATCTTCTGCGCCACCAGTCTCAATATATCTCACCATGGAGGTGTCTTCTGCTCGCCTCCAGTCTCTCTATAATATATCTCACCATGAAGGTGTTTTCTGCTCCCCTCCAGTCTCTCTATAATATATTTCACCATGGAAATATCTTCTACTCCCCAGTCTCTCTATCTATAATATATTTCACCATGGAAATATCTTCTGCTCCACCAGTCTCTCTATAATATATTTCACCATTGAGGTATCTTCTGCTCCCCTCCTGTCTCTCTACAATATATCTCACCATGGAAGTGTCTTCTGCTCCCCTCCTGTCTCTCTATAATATATCTCACCATGGAAGTGTCTTCTGCTCCCCTCCTGTCTCTCTATAATATATCTCATATCTGCTCCCCTCCTGTATTTCCCAATGGAAGAGTCTGCTGCTCATGTCTGGTCCCTCTATATTTTACAATGGAAGTGTCTCTTCTTCTCCTCCTGTCTCTCTATAATATCTCCCAGCATGGAATCATCTTCTGCTCCCATCCTATACATCAAGTTTATACTATAAGCAAATCGCTGTATGACCTGTATATATTTATATCCATACTATAGGAAGCGAGAAGCCACTTTTTACACTGGGTGGTGCACTGGAGATTTATTGTGAACACTTTATTTTTTGGATGTTATGGGCTTGAAAGACATGAATGTTTATTCATATATAGACCTTGAGAGTTCAGTTTGATGTGGAGTACTAAACACTTTTTGTATTATTTCTGCATATATTTACGCCAAAAAAATTGAATGCATCTTCATATGCACAGAATTATTTATTGAAGGTTGGAAATATCATTTTTTTTTTAATTGTGAGTTTTAGGTGAAGCGCCAATTATTGGTTTGATTCCTTTTTATATTGTATAATTTGAGTATTATATAAAGCACTGGGAATGAATTATATGTGAAGTGAGCCGTGCGGCACTTATAAATATACAATGGACTCAAGGTGAGGTTTCTGTTACCTTTAAATGGACATAATAAGAAAAAATATTTTATAACATTTAGAATAAAAGTGAAATCTTTCAATGTTTCTGGGGATAATGAAAGAGTACAGAGTACCACAGTCTGAACTGTTACAATGACAGTAAAAAAAATGTTTCCGAACAATACAGAGAAACATTGTAACATTCTACTGTACATTTCTCCACCAGCTGGAACTGCAGAATAAATAAAGAGTGTCCGGCAGATGATTGGATGGGCGGTGTGCGGTGGGTGTGGTTATACTCAGGGTCTCTGTGTAGGATTCCTCCAATCTCTCAGTATCTGTCAGACTCCACACTAATCACTTCGCTGAGTGACGTCACTCTGGGGGGCACACAGTACAAAGCATACAGTACAGAGCACACAGCATAGAGCACACAACACACAGAACAAAGCATAGAGCACAGAGTACAGAGAACACAGCACAAAGCATAGAGCACACAGCACATAAAGCACATAGCACACAGTACACAACAAAGCACAGAGCACACAACACAAAGCACACAATATAAAGCATACAGCACACACCACAAAGCATAGAGCACAGAGCACACAACACAAAGCACAGAGCACACAGCACAGAGCATACAGCACACAACATAAAGTATACAGTACAGGGCATACAACACAAAGCACACAGCACACAGCACAGAGCACACAGCATAGAGCACACAGTATAGAGCATACAGCACAAAACACACAGTACAGAACATAAAGCATAGAGCACAGAGCATACAGAACACAACACAGAGCATACAGCACACAACACAGAGCACACAGAACACAACACAGAGCACACAGAACACAACACAGAGCACACAGAACACAACACAGAGCACACAGAACACAACACAGAGCACACAGAACACAACACAGAGCACACAGTACAGAGCACACAGCACACAGTACAGAGCACACAGCACACAGTACAGAGCACACAGTACAGAGCACACAGCACACAGTACAGAGCACACAGTACAGAGCACACAGCACACAGTACAGAGCACACAGTACAGAGCACACAGCACAGAGTACACAGCACAGAGCACACTGAGTGTTTTATTGGAGATCACTTCTATTACTAACAAGCAAATACAATTAACATTCCACACTCTGAATTTTTACAATGACAGTAAAATGTTTCCAAACAACACAAAGATAAACGTTATAACATTCTACATCCTCCACCAGCTGGAACTGCAGAATAAATAAAGAGGAGTGTCCGGCAGATGATTGGATGGGCGGTGTTCGGTGGGTGCGGCTATACTCAGGGTCTGTGGAGGATTCCTCTGACTGCTCAGTATCTGTCAGACTCCACAATGATCACTTCGCTGAGTGACGTCACTCTGGGGGGCGGAGGCCAGACAGTAAGGGTGGGCAGGGAGCGAGCTAGGGGTGAAGGCTGAGCTAGTATCTTATTGGACAGAGGGTGTGGTGTGGGTGTGGCTATGTTAGGGGTCTCTGCGTAAGTGGGCGAAGTCTTGTTAGTAGCTCTGAACCTCCAAGGTGATCATTTTATGCATTCCCTATGGTATTTTTTTTAAATTATTTTATTTTTGTATTATTTTTTTATTTTTCTTCAATAAGGATATTTTTTCCAAGGCCTAATCAATGCACTGACAGTTTTTTTTTTTAAAATCCTATATGCCTATGTAGTTATTTTTGCTCTCTGGGTGTGTCACCCTACACTTTATATATGAGTTTTTTTTTTTCACTCAGGGTGGGGGTGGGGGTCCTCAGGTCTACCCTGAAGTCTTGGGGGAGCTCTCTTCAGGAGAGCCCCTCCCCCAATACCCACCTTCCAGACCACGCCTTTTCTGGCACCTTTACACGTAACGGAACCGTCCAACACTCTGCTTGATGACTCCTTCAGAGTCTGTCACAGTAACATTCAGTATTTTTTGCTAGAATATTACTTCACATTGTATATACACTATATTACCAAAAGTATTGGGACACCTGCCTTTACACACACATGAACTTTAAAGTGGAGGGCCACCCTAAAATAAAAAAATAGCATGAAAAATCGTAAAAAAATTAAAAAAAAAAACATTTGAAAAATTTTTTTTTTTAAACTTACCTGAACCCTTGTTGCTAGGTAGGCTTTCTAATCTGCCTCTTCCTATTCCACGGCGTGTCCTGCTCCTTGGTGAGCGGCCTCGTTGCCTTCTGGGAACGGTGTGTTATTCCAGAACACCACGGGGCCATTCACAGAGCGTCGCGCCGCTCGCGCGTGTGCAGTAGGAAATTGGCAGTGAAGCCGCAAGGCTCCACTGCCTGTTTCCCTTAGTTAGGATGGCGGTGCTGGGACCCGAGAGCTGAGGGACGGGTCGGCCTCGGGCGTCCGAAATCGCAGGCACCTAGGACAGGTCAGTGTACTTATTTAAAGTCAGCAGCTACAGTGTTTGTAGCTGCTGACTTTTAAAAAAAAAATTCCTGGCCAGAATCCCGCTTTAATGACATCCCAGTCTTAGTCCGTAGGGTTCAATATTGAGTTGGCCCACACTTTGCAGCTATAACAGCTTTAACTCTTCTGGGAAGGCCGTCCACAAGGTTTAGGAGTGTGTCTATGGGAATGTTTGACCATTCTTCCAGAAGAGCATTTGTGAGGTCAGGCACTGATGTTGGATGAGAAGGCCTGGCTCGCAGTCTCCGCTCTAATTTATCCCAAAGGTGTTCCATCGGGTTGAGGTCAGGGCTCTGTGCAGGCCAATCAAGTTCCTCCACCCCAAACTCGCTCATCCATGTCTTTATGGACTTTGCCTTGTGCTCTGGTCCAAACCATGAAGGGGATGGGGGATTATGGTGTGGGGTTGTTTTTCAGGGGTTGGGTTTGGGGGTTCTTAGTAATTTTCTAGCACAAAATACAGATTTTAACCACTTGCCGACTAGCCGCCATCATTATACTGTGGCAGGTCAAGTCGTTCCAGCAAATCGCTTTAGCTGTATGTCGGCCCTTTAAACAGCTACGATGGGGGAGCTGATACACATGTCCGCCAGCCACCCACGAGGCAGAACTGGGATCTATCAATGTAAACAGACAGATCCGGTTTATAGCACAAAAAATAAAAACCGCAGAGGTGATCTAATACCACCAAAACAAAGCTCTATTTGTGGGGAAAAAAAGGACGTTAATTTTTTTAGGTGTACCGTCGCACGACCGCGCAATTGTCAGTTAAAGTGATGCAGTGCTGTATCGCAAAAAATGGCCTTGTCAGGAAGGGGGTAAATCTTCCGGTCCTTAAGTGGTTAAAGAGGTTGTAAACCTAGGGAAAAAACCCTGCAAGGTAAATGCATAATGAGCTAGTATACATCGCATAGTAGCTCATTATGAAATGCTTGCCTTAAAGCTGTTGCAGCGGCGCCGTTCACTGACACGGTTGACATTTTTCTTGGAGTTATTTCTGGGTTCGCAAGCTCCAACGTTGTGATTGGCTGGAGCCACGATGACGTCACTCCCGCACGGGAGCCGCTGATCCCAGCACGGGCCCTGAAGAAACGGCATGAATGGGCACACGTTTAGAAGATATTTACAGTACCTATAGCTAAGCCTATAATAAGGCTTTCCTATAGGTACAAAAACCTCAGAGGAGTTTACTTCCTCTTTAACTTAAGCAACAGATGTCAGAAAAAGGCGTAGGCAGGAAGGGGTTAATACCGCTTTAAAGTTTGCCAAATCTTTCAACACATATATGTGAAACAAAGTCTCAAACTATTGTCATTTTCTTAGAAGACTGCAACATTGTGTCTTCCTTTTCTTTCCTTTCTACATCATTTGTAAATGCAGAGATGATGTGCTCAGAGCGCCCCCTATTGCACTGTTCAGTCAATTACAAATTGTTTTAATTCGGTCCCACTCCAGGCAGGGCCGGCGCTACCACTAGGCAAACTAGGCAGCTGCCTAGGGCTCACTGTTGCCTAGGGCGCCTGGCCACTGGTGTTCCTACTCTCTTCTCTCTGCAGCAAGCTGCATTTGATGAGCGCTGGTGAGGCTGCATTTGATGAGCGCTGGTGAGGCTGCATTTGATGAGCGCTGGTGAGGCTGCATTTGATGAGTGCTGGTGAGGCTGCATTTGATGAGCGCTGGTGAGGCTGCATTTGATGAGCGCTGGTGAGGCTGCATTTGAGGGGTGCTGGTGAGGCTGCATTTGATGGGTGCTTTATTAAAAAGGTATACATGGGCAGGGAAAAGGGGGTGGGGCCAGGGCAGGGGCGGCAAAATGAGGTTCCACCTAGGGTGTCAAAAATCCTTGCACCAGCCCTGACTCCAGGTAATATTACATCTTTAGAAGATGGGCAGGAAATGAATAATATTGCACCCCTATATCTGCCAATGTCCGCCATGTGCCCAAATCTCTGCAATCCCCTGCAGAAGGAACTTTTGTGATATTCTCTACCACTCATCCACTTCTAATGGGATGCAGATGTTGCAGCTTTTCTCATTAGAACACTATGGGTTGCTCGGGTTGTTATGATGGTTGACTCTTCCTTTTGAGAAAATATAAACAGCAATTTCTTCATAACAGGGAAAGTCACAGTAAAGTCTGAAATATCTCTAAAGCTGAACCCCGGAGAAATTAATAAATCTACCCTTTAAGAGCTCCGTCCCAAGCACTGCAAGGGTTAGATGCAAATATTTGTCTTTGGTACCCATAGAAAGCACTTACCTTATACCTTGCTTCTACAGGCTCCTCCTACCATGTGACCGGTCCTCCCAAGACCTCTTCTGTTTGATACTCCAGTCAGTGGTGACATCAGGTGGATTATAGGATAACCAATAACCCTGCATGGTAAGTGAGGATGCCGAGGGCCCAACTACAATCTGCAGATTCAGAATGAAAAGGAGATTCCCAAATGTGTATATAACATGCTATAGTCCTCTGATATAATGCACTGTTGATATCTTACATTGTTAATACTATAATGGAGAAGGATCGGGGGTTTTGGTAGATCACAAGCTCAATAATAACATGCAATGCCAAGCTGTGGTCTCCAAAGCGAGCAAAGTCCTTTCTTGTATAAGAGAGGTATGGACTCCAGAGAGAGAGATATCATTTTGCCCCCCTGTACAAATCATTAATAAGACTTCACCTGGAATATGCAGTTCAGTTTTGGGCTCCAGTTCTCAAAAAGCATATCGGAGAACTGGAGAAAGTGCAGAGAAGAGCAACCAAACTGATAAGAGGCATGGAGGAGATCAGTTATGAGGAAAGATTAGAGGAACTGAATTTATTCACACTTGAAGAGATGAAGGGGGATATTATCACCATGTATAAATATATAATGGGTCCATATAGTGAACTTGGTGTTGAGTTTTTCACTTTAAGGTCATCACAGAGGACAAGGGGGCACTCTTTACGTCTAGAGGAAAAATGATTTCATCTCCAAATACGGAAAGGTTTCTTCACAGTAAGAGATGTGGAATAGACTCCCTCCAGAGGTGGTTCTGGCCAGCTCAGTAGATTGCTTTATGAAAGGTCTGGATTCATTTCTAAATGTACAGAATATAACGGGGTACTGACATTTATATGTAAAGTTAATCCAGGGAAAATCCGATTGCCTCTTGGGGGATCAGGAAGGAATTTTTTCCCCTGCTGTAGCAAATTGTAACAGGCTTTGCTGGGGATTTCCGCCTTCCTCTGGATCAACTGTGGGTGAAGGATTGTGTATATGGGATTGTATTTTTATATTTTTGGTTGAACTAGATGGACTTGTGTCTTTTTTTCAACCTGACTAACTATATAATGCATAGTTACATAATTAGTCTGGTTCAAAAAAGTTTATCTAGTTTAACCAATAGAAATAAAAAAAATCTTACACCTGCAGTTGATTCAGAGGAAAGAGAAAAAATACCATATACAGAATGCTGCCAATGGCTCCAGTGGGGGAAAAACCCTCCTGATCTCCCATGGCAGTCAAACGCCCCCCGGATCAACAATCCCTGGTATTATTACCTATATATACTGTAGATCAGGGATATGCAATTAATGGACCTTCAGCTGTTGCAAAACTACAAGTCCCATCATGCCTCTGCCTCTGGGTGTCACGCTTGTGGCTGTCAGAGTCTTGCTATGCCTCATGGGACTTGTAGTTCTGCAACAGCTGGAGGTCCGCTAATTGCATATCCCTGCTGTAGATAATAATATCCAGAAATATTCTGTGCATTTGTTTTTCAAATGATCAGCTTTGATGGCCAGAGCTACTTCCTGAGGAAGTCTATTTTTACATTTTCACAGCTCTTACCGTGAAGAAGCCTTTTCAAATGTGAAGGTTAAATCTCTTTTCCTCCAGATGTAAAGCGTGCCCCCTTGTCCTTTTTATGTACTATGGAGGCATTGTGTAATGTGTAGACCTGTCAGCACCAATCCAGCATCTTTCCACACACACTATTACACTCACTACAGGGATACCCCAACTCTCATTTCCTCTGGTGGGCCCCAGTGCCCCTTTCAGGCCTTTTTCTTCCTAAGGCTGGTTTTACAGCATTTCATTGCATTTCAGTAACAAGCAGTATAGTAATTTGATGCATTTCCATTCATTTCAATGGAAAAGGAAAAAAGCAAACAAATAAATTCAGTCTGATTGAAGGTTCTCAGCTCTTTTAGTAAATCGGTCGTATTGCTATCGCAAAGAATGGAGAATGTTTGTACATAGCAGAAAAATTCCTCTGCCCAAAAAAGGTCTCTGCGCTCCCTCTGCTGTCCATTCTTGGTACTACAGCTCTACCTCAATAAGCGCATCCGCAAATAAGCTAAATTCCCCCAAATGTCCACATCTCTATTATACAAAGCACTTTTACAAACATATTATGTATATCATTTCTTTGTGAAAAAAATCCTTATAAATAAAAGTCCTTAAATCTAAAAAGTCCTTGTGCCTGGAATCTTGAATTAAAACTATAGCTGGCTACACATTATACAATTTTCTTATTCAATTTCCTTTAGATTTACCTTCACCTATGTAGTGGAAGAGCCGGCCTGATTGCATACAATTTGAAAGTGTTCCTGTTTGACCTCATATTATATGGTTTTGGTAAATCTAAAGGAAAGTTGTACAATGTGTAGCCAGCTTTAGCCAAGTCATTCAACATATACAATATATGCAACGAAGTCTCAAAATGTCCTTTTCCTAGAAAAAATGCAACATTGTATCTTCCTTTTCATTCTTTCCTTTCTACATCAGTCGTTCATGTGGAGTTCACATGCTCGGTGCGCCCCCTGTTGTTCTATTCAGTCATTACAAATGGTTTATAGCCTGGCCCCAGTCCAGCTAATATTACATCCTCCCAGGAAATGTGTGATAATGAGCCCCTATCCCTTCCAATGTCCACACTGTGCCCAAATCATCAGCATCTCCTGCAAAAGGAATTTGTGTGACCTCCTCCAAGGCTCATCCTCTTCTGCAACTTTTCTCATTAGAACACCAGAGATCTCTCAGGATGATATAATGAAGGTTCAATCTCCCTTTCTGAAATTTGTTTGAGAAAATACAAAACAGCAATTTCTTCATAATAGAGAGAAGAGCAAATCTGCAGAAAAGTCTAAAAAAATAGCCATAAAGCTGAACGCCAGAGAAATAAAAAATCTACACTTTAACCACTTCCCGACCGCCCTATAGCGGATTGACGTCCGGGAAGTTGGTTGTGTTATCCTGACTGGACGTCATATGACGTCCAGCAGGATAACATGCCGCAGCGCGCCCCCGGGGGCGCGCATCACGGCGATCGGTGGAGCGGTGTGTCAGTCTGACACACCGCTACACTGATCTTGGTAAAAAGCCTCCGGCGGAGGCTCTTTACCACGTGATCAGCCGTGTCCAATCATGGCTGATCACGCTGTCAATAGGAAGAGCCATTGATCGGCTCTTCCTCACTCGCGTCTGACAGACGCGAGTAGAGGAGAGCCGATCGGCGGCTCTCCTGGCAGGGGGGGTCTGCGCTGATGGTTTATCAGCGCAGCCCCCCCTCAGATCACCACACTGGACTACCAGGGATGCCACTAGGACCACCAGGGAAGGGGCAACGTGGATGGCCAGGTATGTACCCCATGGCCATCCACATGTGCCCAATCTGTGCCAATCAGTGCCCACAAATGGGCACTGATTGGCACTATTATGTCCATGATATGCCCAGATCTGCCCAGCAATGCTCTATCAGTGCCACCTGTCATTGCCCATCTGTGCCACCTGTCATTGCCCATCTGTGCCACCTGTCAGTGCCCATCTGTGCCACCTGTCATTGCCCATCTGTGCCACCTGTCAGTGCCCATCTGTGCCACCTGTCAGTGCCCATCTGTGCCACCTATCAGTGCCCATCAGTGCCACACATCAGTGCCACACATACGTACCCATCAGTACCACCCATATATACCAATCAGTGCCGCCTATGTGTGCCCATCAGTGCCGCCTATGTGTGCCCATCGGTGCCACCTATGAGTGCCCATCAGTGCCGCCCATCAGTGCCACCTATCAGTGCCCATCATCAGTGCCCGTTAGTGCCACCTCATCAGTGCCACCTCATTGGTGCCACCTCATCGGTGCCCATCAGTGCCGCCGTATCAGTGCCCATCTGTGCCGCCGTATCAGTGCCCATTATTGAAGGAGAAAGCGTACTTATTTACAAAAAAATTTAACAGAAACAAAGAAAAACTTGTTTTTTTTCGAAATTTTCGGTCTTTTTTTATTTGTTGCGCAAAAAATAAAAACCGCAGAGGTGATCAAATACCACCAAAAGAAAGCTCTATTTGTGGGAACAAAATGATAAAAAATTTGTTTGGGTACAGTGTAGTATTGTCAAATTGCAACAGCGCTGAAAGGTGAAAATTGGGCTGGGCGGGAAGGTGTCTAAGTGCCTGGTATTGAAGTGGTTAAATTGGAACTTTACTTTCTCAACTCCTTCCCCCTCTTTTTTTTTTTTTTTTTTTTTTTTTACACCCCCCCACTTACCTGGTTGCAGGTCCTGCACTTCAGCCCCGGAAGGATTTACCCTCTTCCTGACCAGAGCACTTTTTGCAATTCGGCACTGCGTCACTTTAACAATTGCGCGGTGGTGCAATGTTGCACCCAAACAACGTCCTTTTTTCCCCACAAATAGAGCTTTCTTTTGGTGGTATTTGATCACTTCTGTGGTTTTTATTTTTTGTGCTATAAACAAAAAAAGAGCATCACTTTTGACAAAAAACACATTATTTTTTACTTTTTGCTATAATAAATATCTCCCAAAAATATATAAAAAAAACAATTTTTTTCCTCAGTTTAGGCCGATATGTATTCTTCTACGTATTTTTGGTATAAAAAAAAAATCACAATAAGTGTATATTGATTGGTTTGCGCAAAAGCTATAGCGTCTACAAAATAGGGGATAGTTTTATGTCATTTTTATTATTTTTTTTTTATTATTAGTAATGGCGGCAATCTGCGATTTTTATCAGGACTGCGACATTATGGCGGACATATCGGACACTTTTGACACTATTTTGGGACCATTGTCATTTAAACAGCGATCGGTGCTATAAAAATGCATTGATTACTGTGTAAATGGCAGGGAAGGGGTTAACCACTAGGGGGCGATCAAGGGGTTAAGTGTGTCCTAGGGAGTGATTCTAACTGTGAGGGGGATGGGCTACTATTTACATGACAGAGATCACTGCTCCCGATGACAGGGAACAGTGATCTTTGTCATATCACTAGGCAGAACAGGGAGATGCCTTGTTTACAAAGGCATATCCTCGTTCTTCCTCTCCGTGACTCAATCACGGGCACCCGGCGGACATCGAGTCCATGGGACCCACGGTCACGGAGCACGTGGCAGGCGCGTGTGCGCCCATAATGCCGCATCTTAAAGGGGACGTACCTGTATGCCCTTTTGCCCACCTGTGCCATTCTATATTTGTATATCGTCGCGCTGCAGTCAGGAAGGGGTTAAGGTACTCACCCGTCCAGCGGATCCAGCATTGTTCTGCTGAGATCCTCTTCTTCTCTGCACTCCCTTTAGCCCCACACCGCCATCTTCTTCTGTGATGTCATCGGTAAGCTGCCGACTTTTCTGGGTTAAGCTGACAGCTTCAGCAATGGCGTGCCGCCTGGCCCTGCCCCCTCCTCCTTTCCCAATGTAGGACTATGCCTCCTGGGATACGAGATACATATCCCAGGAGGCGATGCGGGCAAAGTGCACATCATTTGCCTAGACCAGGGGTCTCCAAACTTTCTAAACAAAGGACCAGTTCACTGTACTTTAGATTTTAGGAGGGCTGGACTGTGTCCAGTGTAAGTAGAAATGGTCCCGACGTCATTGGGAAAATATAATGCCCCATTGTTTGTTTCAATTCGAGAAATTGTGCCCCCTTAATAGGTGTAAGCGGGTTGAATTGTGCCCCATCTTTGATGTCACTGGGCACCATCATTGATGTCAGTGAGAGGAATTGTGCCCCATCATTGGGCACCATTGTTGGTGTTATTGGGAGAAATTTTGCCCCATTGTTGGTGTCAGTGGGAGGAATTTTGCCCCATCGTTGCCATCATTGCTGTCATTGGGAGGAAGTGTGCCCCCTTCATTGGTGTCAGTGGGGGGAATTATGCCCCATTGTTGGTATCAGTGGATGAAATAGTTCCCCCAGGGCTGGATAAAAGCAAGCAAAGGGCCACACATGGCCCCCAGGCCGCAGATTGGAGACCACTGGCCTAGACGAATGACATGCACAGGGGGCACAGGCCAGGGCTTTTTTTTTTTTTAATTAGGAATAAAGGACAAAAAAAATGCCCAACATTTGCAGCAGAGGAGAGGAGGATGGGAGGCAACATGCCCCGGAGGATGAAGTTTTGCTTTAAGAGCACCACCCCAAGTACTGCAAGGGTTAGATGCTCATTTTTGGCCTAGGGTACTCATATAAAGCACTGTTACTTCCCTTATACCCTCAGGCTCCTCCTTCTTTGAGATCGGCCCCCCAAGACCTCTTCTGTTTGATGCTCCAGCCAGTGGTGACATCAGGTAAAATGTGGGACCAATAACACTGCATTGTAAGTGAGGGCCCCAAGGGCCCGACCACTACTTGGAGCATCGGATAAAAGAGGAGAGCACCAAATGCCTGGAGGGGGGATCAGGTAAGTAAATGATTTTTTTTTTTTTAGGTACTCAAGTCAAAAAATATAAGTATTTAACCCTTATAGTTTGGGGGTGGGTCCACTGAAAGGGTGATTTTTATTTGCCTGGAGTTAAAGTGATTGTAAGGATTAGTTTTTTTTTTTCTTTTTAAATAACAAACATATCATACTTACCTCCACTGTGCAGCCACTGAGTGGCCCCGAACCTCATCTTCTGGGGTCCCCCAGGATCTCTCACGGCTCCTCTCCACATCAGATAACCCCCTAGGAGAAGCGCTCTCCTGAGGGGGTTACCTTGCGGGTGCGCTCCCGAGTCCAGCATTCAGTGTCCATAGCTGCTGAATGTATGACTCGCGTCATTTAGATTTGATTGACAGCAGCGGGAACCAATGGCAGAGAGACAGCGCGTCCCCGTCGGGTCAAGTTCCAGGGCTCAGGTAAGTAAAACGGGGGGGCTGGGGGGCCGGTCGCCGTCCGGTGTTTTTTCACCTTAATGCATAGGATGTATTAAGGTAAAAAAAAAACACGAAGGTTTACAACCTTAAAGTAGTTCTAAAAGGTACAAGGTTTTTTTTAACCTTAATGCAATCTGTGCATTAAAGAGGAGCTCCGCCCACTCTATGAAAAATTAAGTCTTCGGACCGGCTGTTGGGTGCAGCTGCCTTTGTTGGTAAGGGAACTGGACAGTGAAGACAACTGCATATGTGTGAAGCACTCTGCACTTTCTAATTGATCCGGCGACGGAGGAAGGAGGAGGGGGCCGAACTTCCTGGAGATTGCACAGCGGCCCCATCTCCTGGAAGTGGGGAGGGGGAGCAGTCAAAAACAGGTCCCCCCTGAAAGATGCCAAATGTTGCACCAGAGGGGGGAGGAGACCAACAAGCGGAAGTTCCAATTTTGGGTGGAACTCTGCTTTTAAGGTTAAAAACCTTCTGCACGTAGCTCCCCCTATAGATACCTGAGCCCAGTCTTGATCCAACGATGTGCACAAGAGCAGTAGCTTCCCTGGCTCGCTCTCTCCATTCGACAGATGCAGCAGTGGGAGCCATTAGCTCCTGCTGCTGTCAATCACAGAGAGTGAGGAAAAAGCTGGGGGAGGGGCCAATCTGCGCTTTTTGTGTCAATGGACACACACAGCCAACTTGGGAGCAAGCACGCATGAGTGCCCCCATAGCAAGCCGCTTCCTATATGGACACTCAGCGAGGAGCCAGGAGTGCTGGCGGGGGACCTGAGAAGAGGAGAATCGGGGATGATCTGTGCAAAACTATTACACAGAGCAGGTAATTATATGTTTAATTTTTTTTTAAATTTGTTTATAATCACTCTATTGATTTATAATTTATTGGGAGGAATTGAAGGGGTTGATTTACAAAAAGCAAATAGACAGTGCACTTTGCAAGAGCAGTTGCTCCAGAGCTTAGTAAATGAGCAGAAGCTCAGCTGACTTCTATCATCCAATCATGTGCAAGCAAAAATGCAGTTTTTTTATTTTTCCATTGAACGTGATTGGGTATTCTTTGCAAAGTAAAGTTTAACCTCATTTACTAAGCTCTGGAGCAACTGCACTTCCAGAGTGCAATTGCACTTTGTAAAGTGCACAGTCTAAATGCCTTTAGTAAATCAACCCCATAATGTCTTGTTGAAGAAAAAAAAATTGAATTGCATTTTACAAACCATTTACTTACAAAAATAAGGCCTACTGTTGTTGAATAGCTTCTGAAATGCTAGTCGTCTGGCTGTTATGCTGACCCTCTTATAGAAAGTATACAGGCATTGTGGCCCTTTCTGATCAGAAAGCCCAACACGGTGTACAGACAGAATGTAATGGGTCCCATCCATATAATACATTTTGTATCTGTAAATGATAGATGTTGGACACACCCCTGAAGACTTTGGACACACCCCTGAGGTTTTATCATTTTGTTTGTATAAGATGGTGAATAAAGCAGAATTGTGAATAGGGAGCTTATTTAACGGGATCCCGAACAGCCGCCGCAGTTAAGCTGCGGCAGGTTGGCTCCCCTGGGCGAGCCATTGTAGCTGTACATCGGCTCTTTAAGACGCTGTAGGAGGAGCATGATGCAAGTGCCCGGCGGGCGCAATGACCTCCGGGCACCCGCAATCGCTTGTAACAGAGCGAAAACCGGGATCTGTGTGTGTAAACACACAAATCCCAGTTCTGTCAGAGGAGAGGAGACAGATCGCATGTTCATACTAAGTATGAACACCAATCGGTCTCCTCCCCTAATCAGTCCCATCCCCCCCACAGTTAGAACATATCTAGGGAACACAGTTAACCCCTTGATGGCCCCCTAGTGTTAACCCCTTCCCTGTCAGTGACATTTATACAGTAATCAGTGCATTTTTATAGCACTGATCGCTGTATAAATGTCACTGGTCCCAAAAATGTGTCTGATTCGTCCGCCGCAATATCGCAGTACCGCTAAGAATCGCAGATCGCCACCATTACTAGAAAAAACAAATAAATAAAAATGCAATAAATCTAGCCCCTACACCAGGGATATGCAATTAGTGGACCTCCAGCTATTGCAAAACTACAACTCCCATCATGCCTCTGCCTCTGGGTGTCATGCTTGTGGCTGTCAGAGTCTTGCTATGCCTCATGGGACTTGTAGTTCTGCAACAGCTGGAGGTCCGCTAATTGCATATCCCTGCCCTACACTATAACTTTTGCGCAAACCAATCAATATACGCTTATTGCGATTTTTTTTTTTTTTTTTTTTTTTTTTTACCAAAAATATGTAGAAGAATACATATTGGCCTAAACTGAGGGAAAAAAAAATTTTTGTTTTTTTTTTAAATTGGAATATTTATTATAGCAAAAAGTAAAAGATATTGGGGGTTATTTACTAAAGGCAAATCCACTTTGTACTACAAGTGCACTTGGAAGTGCAGTCGCTGTAGATCTGAGGGGGACATGCAAGGAAAATAAAAAAACAGCATCTTGGCTTGCACATGATTGGATTATAAAATCAGCAGAGCTTCCCCTCATTTCAGATCTTCCCCTCTGATCTACAAGGAGGGCACTTGGAAGTGCACTTGTATGTAAAGTAGATTTGCCTTTGGTAAATAACCCCCATTGTGTTTTTTTCAAAATTGTCGCTCTTCTTTTATTTATAGTGCAAAAAATAAAAACACAAAGGTGATCAAATACCAACAAAAAAGCTCTATTTGTGGGAAAAAAAGGAGGAAAAATTTTGTTTGGGTACAACGTCGCACGACCGCGTAATTGTCAATTAAAGTGACACAGTGCTGTATTGCAAAAAATGGCCTGGTCAGGTAGGGGTTAAATTCTTCTGGGGCTGAAGTGGTTAATGGCTAATCCTATCCTCTGCCAGAACCTCCAATTTGTACGGGAGATGCTGGGGGGGTTGTCATATGAGGTGCGACACCAGAGATGATCGATTTCTGGAGAAAGTGGTGAGTTAGCCGGCCACATCCCGTACCAACATGGCTACCCAGACAGAGTAACAGACTGCAGAGGTAATGGACAGCCTTGGTGTCTGTAACCCCAAATCATCATCCCCCCCCCCCTCCACTGTATACAGCTTTCCAAAAGACTAAGTTCTCCACAAATAGAGCTTTTTTTGGTGGCATTTGATCACCTCTGTGTTTTTTTTATTGTTTGAGCTTCAAACAAACAAAAAAAAAATACCGACAACTTTGAGAAAAAAACAATATTTTTTTTACTTTCTGCTATAAAACACATCCAATAAAAAAAAATTAAAAAACTCTTCATAAATTTAGGCCAATATGTATTCTGCTACATATTTTTGGTAAAAAAAATTCCAATAAAGCCTCATGTACACAGCTGCTGGTAAACGGACATTCAGAGGCAGTTGGACACTTTTTTCTCAGCTGCCCCCAAATTCATCCAATGTTATCTTATGTGTACATGTACACAGGTTCGTTTAATGGCGTCTTTAGGCAGTTGCGTTTTATAGGCTTTTCTTTGAAGGCAAAAAAAATTAGTTCAGAAACCGAAGTTTCCAGCGTTTCAGATGCTAAACACGATAACTCACGTTTATCTGCATTTAGTTTACAGGCATTTTTCATTTCTGGCTATTTTGATTAAAAAAAAATTATTTTTTCAAACGCTTCTAAACGCAAACGCGGCAAAACGAATGTTTTAAACGTGGGTTACTATCTGTCAAGTTAAATCGTTCAGGAGAGGTTGTAAAAACGTCCCGCGTACATTAAGCCTAAGCGTATATTGATTGGTTTATGCAAAAGATATAGCGTCTGAAAACTATGGGATATTTTAATTTATTTTTTACTAGTAATGGCGGTGATCAGTGACTTATAGCGGGACTGCGATATTAGGGCGGACATTCTGACACTAACACTTTAGACAATTTTTGGGAACCAGTGACACTAATACAGTGATTAGTGCTAAAAATATGCACTGTCACTGTACTAATGACACTGGCTGGGAAGTGGTTAACTTTAAATTAAAGGGTTAATTGTGTGCCTATCCATTGTTTTACTACACTGTGTGAGGTGCTTTTACTAGGGGAAGACATGGATCTTTGTCCCTTGCTTGCACTGACACAAACTCCATCCTCCCCCCCCATGTCAGAACCGCGATCTGCCTTGTTTACATAGAGTGAGAACTGCGATCTGCCTGTCTAACAATCAGTGGGTGCCAGCAGGAATCGAGTGCCCTGCAGCCACCGATCAACTTTCACTGTCTCTTTCTCACTGGGCTATTTAAAAAAAGAAAACATGCATGACGATTTGCCCAACAAATCTGCATGTATATTCATTTTGTATGAATTCTATTTTCTCTTCTGTTCTTCTATTTGGGCAGTAGTGAGATACCACAATATGGCCACTAGATGGAGCTGAGGAGTCTAGGAAATACACACATCTTTATAACAAGATATACAATGTAACAATTCTAAAGAACACGAGAGGGGATACACAAACAGTTCTAACCATTGGTTACTAATTCCCTATAGCAATCTCTAGAATTGTTACATTGTATCTCTTTGTACAAAGATGTGTGTATCCTTTTGTCGGCTCCAGAGTCTGTAAAAAGAATGGAAGCTGAGACAGGCATGTCCCCAAAAGAGATCTACCTGATCTCTCCATCCCTACCACCATCCCTACTAAAGAGGGAGCCCAACAAGACTGTTCAATACATGAGGGGCCAGTGGAAGCCGTGCTCTGCCACCCAACACTTCTATCCACAAATCCGCCATTGTGATGGAGAAAGAGCAAAGAGGAATTAAAGAAGCTATTTTCTGCCAAAAAGCAATTGGGAAAGATTGGAAGACATTTGGACAGTTTACTGGACCCCTATGATTTATAAATGATCATGAGAGTTCATCTTTAATGTCTGTGTGTGTGTGTATACACATGTAAAACATATATCATTATTTACTTTAATGCTTTTTGTTTTGTATCATACATATGTTTTTATGAATTTATAATAATAAATATTTTTTTTCTTTATTACCTTTCTCATTTTATGGTTAGTGGTGTGGGATATGTTTTATGGATAGCTGTAGGATTTGGGGCAATAAAAAGCATGGCAGACGTTCTAATACTTTTCTATTGTATTCAATTTTTCTTTTCTGTTTTTTTTGGTTAGACATTCACCTATGGACCGGTTTATTCAGTTGCAGTTATTTTCGTAGAGCGTATTACTCCTGTAATGCCGAACTGAAAAGCATGCGGTTCTTTTAAAACAAAAATGTGTATCCAAATCTAAGAACAAAAACTAATAGTATTGCAGCTTACCAGTCCTTAGAAGTGATGGCTGCATTTGTTTTCTTCTTTTTCTAACTTTCCCCCTTATATTAACCTGCCATTAACTTGCTTTCTGGCGTAAGGTCACAACCACACTGAGAGGGGTCAAATTAAAGGAAGTGTCTGATTCTAAACATCAAAAAGTGGCTATGCTAGCGAAAAGTTATTCCAACCACATAAAATAATTAATGTAAAAAGTCTTTAACAAACGTGAGAAATGCTGAATAAATTGCATAGATTAAATAGTGACTGGTGCTCGGTGCAGCTTAGTTGAAAATCTTGACATCTCTGTAAATCTAGGCAGGTGTCTATATTAATCTTGGTGACCAGGTGCTCGTGTCTTGTGATCATGCGGACACTCACCAGCTTCTTTAACCCCTGCGGGGGTGATACGCAGCCACAGTGTATGCCACTGTGCGGCAATCCACAGGCAGTTTCTGGGTCACGGTGACATTTTAGGCATAGGAGAAGAAAGAGGAGATTCCATAGCGTAAAACCATAAAACAATGAGCCATCGGGGGCCTATTTGATCCACTATTAGAACACAGATCACACTCCCTTAACTTCTTCCCAGAAAGTATCCAGGAGAAGTGACAGCTGAAACCAGAAGTGGTAAAATCCTCACCGCTTCCCGAGTAGATCAGTGAATGGACGGTCTCTGGTCTCCTTCCTCTCTACCTGGTAACACCATGTGGGTCCTGTGCCCGCAGGTGTGATAGTGGAACCCGGGAAACATGATTGGGGGATCACCTCCAGGGGTCTGTCCAGCCACTGCATCACTTCAATCTAAAAGTCAAAAACTGAAAGGGAATGTATGTAAAGGCCCATATACAGGATACGAAAATCGGATGGAAAAAGTCGTACGACGAGCTGTCTGCCGATTTTCAGATCCTTAGTACGGTGCTCTCTAGAGCCAATTTTTCGTCAGACAAAAGCTGGATGTGCAGACTATAACATTTTTGGCGGATGTGAACTCAACGCCCAATTTTCGTTTCATTCGTTTCATTAGTATGAAAAAGAAAATCGTAAGAGCAAAACTATTCAACACATTACATCACTTCTGATGTTGTATTCTGTCGTGATGAAAATTTTCGTATTGTGAGTAAACTCTTCCCTTTCCACATGAGACCAGCATGCTACTAAAAACGGACATTCGGTCGTCCGAAAATCTGATCATGTGTACGAGGCCTAACCCCTCCGCTGATACCAACATAAGACACTTCCTAGTGGCAGCAAAATGGTTAAATAATCAATTTTTAAACACATTTTAGATTGGGAATAACCTTTTAACCACTTACCTACTGGGCACTTAAACCCCCTTCCTAACCAGGCCAATTTTCAGCTTTCGGTGCTCTCACATTTTGAATGACAATTACTCAGTCATGCAACATTATACCTATATGAAATTTTTGTCCTTTTTTTCACACAAATAGAGCTTTCTTTTGGTGGTATTTAATCACCGCTGGGTTTTGTATTTTTGCGCTATAAAAGAAAAAAGACTGAAAATTCTTTTTAAAAAATGCATTTTTCTTCTTTCTGTTAAAAATGTTTGCAAATTAGTAATTTTTCTTCATAAATTTTGCCCAAAATTTATACTGCTACATATCTTTGGTAAAAATAACCCAAATCTGTATTATTTGGTCTGTGTGAAAGTTAAAGAGTCTACAAGCTATGGTGCCAATCACTGAAAATTGACCACACCTGATGTATTGATGGCCTATCTCATTTCTTGAGACCCTAACAAGTCAGGAAAGTACAAATACCCCGCAAACTACCTCTTTTTGGAAAGTAGACATTCCAAGGTATTTAGCGAGAGGCATGGTGAGTTTTTGAAGTTGTAATTTATACCCACAATTCTTTACAAAATCAAGATTTCTTTTTTCACAAAATTGTCATATTAGCAGGTTTTTTTCTCACACACAGCATATGCATACCACAAATTACACCCCCAAAACACATTCTGCTACTCCTGAGTACGGCGATACCACATGTGTGAGACTTTTACACATGCTGGCCATATACAGAGGCCCAACATGCAGGGAGCACCTTCAGGCGTTCTAGGAGCATAAATTACACATATAATTTCTTGACTACCTCTTACACTTTTGAAGGCCCTGGAGCACCAGGACAATGGAAACGCACCAAAAATGACTGCATTTTGGAAAGAAAACACCCTAATGTATTAATTAATTAAAGCGCTTTTTTTATTTTTATTTTTTTTACACAAAGTTGTCCATTTATACAATATTTCTAACACATAGCATGTACATACCAAAAATTACACCCTAAAATAGATTCTCCTACTCCTCTTGAGTATGGAGATACCACATGTGGGAGACTTTTCCACAGCCAGGTCACATACAAAGGCCCAACATGCAGGGAGCACCATCGGGTGTTCTAGGGACATACATTTCAAATCTAATTTGACTACCTATTACACTTTTGTGAGGCACTGTAGTGGCAGTGATGAGAACTGATGTGGCATGGATGAGCATGATGGGGGTGGATGAGCCGTGGATTGGGATGTCTGAGCATGGTTGAGCCATAAATGTGGATGGCTGAGTATGGATAGGATGACTGAGCATGAATGAGTATGGCTGAGTACGGGTGGGTACGGCTGGGGGTGGATGGATGAGTATTGCTGCGTATGGATGGCTAATTGAGGCTGCAAAGGGGAAAGATCAGCGCTGTGGGCACTACACATCCAGCCCACATCGCTGCACCCGATCTCTCCCCTCTCCCCTCACACTGTACCGATCGGTAGAGAGGAGAGAGAGGAACCAGCGGTCATGGATACTCCCGTGTGCATGTGCAATTCTGGGAGGACTTCAATGTACGCCCTCCCAGAGTTATCGAGCTGCGCTGTAGCCATCATTCAGCTATGGCGCGGTTGTTAAGTGGTTAAAGACTTCACAGTAATATCCCACCTACAAATACAATCACACTCCTAATCATTACAAATGTCTTTTATTCAGTTCAGATTTTGATTAGGAAAGCTTTACATACAAATTGGGGATCTTAGGTGGGACATCCTGACCTTCCCAGATCTGTATATTATATTATATTATATGTTCCCATCATCATCGGCTTCTTCATTCCATTGTAATGTAATCAGAGTGGAGAGATCATCATTGGTAAACTAAGTACAGGGAAGTTTTGGACAGAGTGGAGAAGGATTAGAACCTGTCAGGTTTGCACTTTTATTACCAGCAGCTCCGATAGAAAGATTTCCCCTCACTTCCTGTCCTGCTGATAACGTTTTACCAGACAGAAAGTGAGGGGAAATCTCCATCAGAAACACAGACAGAAATAAAAAGGGTTTTCTTTAGTATAGAAGGATTTTTATTTCTGTATGTGTCCAGGTTACAGATTCTCTCACTTCCAGTCTGGTAAACTGTATAATGGTCACATTATATTATAAAGTTCAAGTATAACAGGACATATAGTAGTATGAGGGACACATTATAATACAAAGTACCTTACAAGCTCTACTTTTGTACATAATGCCCCCCGCAGTCCTCTCCCACACATACTGCCCCCCGGCATATTCTCCACACTCCTCTCCTGTACATAGTGCTCACTGTCATACTCTACACACTCCTTTCTCACACATATCGCCCCATGTCATCCCCTCCACACTCCTCTCCTGTACACCGTGCTCACTGTCATACCCCACACACTCCTTTCTCACACATACCGCCCCATGTCATCCCTCCACACTCCTCTCCTGTACATACCGCCCCATGTCATGCCTCCACACTCCTTTCCTGTACATACCGCCCCATATCATCCTCTCCACACTCCTCTCCTGTACATAATGCCCCATGTCATCCCCTCCACACTCCTCTCCTGTGCATGCCACCCCATGTCATCCCCTCCACACTCCTCTCCTGTGCATGCCGCCCCATGTCATCCCCTCCACACTCCTCTCCTGTACATACCGCCCCATGTCATCCCCTCCACACTCCTCTCCTGTACATACCGCCCCATGTCATCCCTCCACACTCCTCTCCTGTACATACCGCCCACTGTCATCCCTCCACACTCCTCTCCTGTACATACCGCCCACTGTCATCCCTCCACACTCCTCTCCTGTACATAATGCCCCATGTCATCCCTCCACACTCCTCTCCTGTACATAATGCCCCATGTCATCCCTCCACACTCTTCTACTGTACATAATGCCCCATGTCATCCCTCCACACTCCTCTCCTGTACATACCGCCCCATGTCATCCCTCCACACTCCTCTCCTGCACATACCGCCCCATGTCATCCCTCCACACTCCTCTACTGTACATAATGCCCCATGTCATCCCTCCACACTCCTCTACTGTACATAATGCCCCATGTCATCCCTCCACACTCCTCTCCTGTACATAATGCCCCATGTCATCCTTTCCACACTCCTCTACTGTACATAATGCCCCATGTCATCCCTCCACACTCCTCTACTGTACATAATGCCCCATGTCATCCCTCCACACTCCTCTCCTGTACATACCGCCCCATGTCATCCCTCCACACTCCTCTCCTGTACATACCGCCCCATGTCATCCCTCCACACTCCTCTCCTGTACATACCGCCCCATGTCATCCCTCCACACTCCTCTCCTGTACATACCGCCCCATGTCATCCCTCCACACTCCTCTCCTGTACATAATGCTCCATGTCATCCCTCCACACTCCTCTCCTAATAAAATCTTGTGCATTTGTTTGTTGCTAATGTATTGTATTAAATTGGCTGTAAACCCTTTACAACCACTTTTTGCTACAGGTAAGCCTATAATTAGGCTTACCTGTAGCTACACTGGATATCTCTTAAACCTGCACGTACATGCCGTTGCTTCAGTTAGCCTGTGCCATTACCAGCAGCTCCCACGCGCATGCGCAGGAGTGGCGGCATCGCGGCTCCGGCCAATCACAGTGCCGGAGCGATGAACGAGGACAGCTGTGGGGGCTTCGATCTCAGGTAAGTAATTCATAATGAGCTAGTATGCTATGCACACTAGCTCATTATGCCTTTGTCTAGCAGGGTTATTTTTTTTTTTAGGGTTTACAACCACTTTCACCTAGGCAGAGAGATTATATATATATATTTATATTCTACATGTGAATATTATTATAGTGCATTGCAGGAAAAGCTAGAAATTCATGAAATGCAAAACACACACTTGGTAGCACATTATAAATATTGTAATAAAAATACATCTCCATTCACACAAAATACATAAAAACGCAGAGCAACCATCAAGTCACATTTCCATTTTCTTTGTTCATTTTTGGACGGATTATTTGTTCTACATTCATAAAGAAAGCCTTGATTACAATTCTACATCCTAGTAAATAGGTTGCGATTTGACTCTGCCTTTTCCAATCTATGAAGACAGGTACACTTTATACAGAGGGCTTGTTTTACTAAAACTGGAGAGTGCAAAATCTGGTGCAGCTGTGCATGGTAGCCAATCAGATTCTAACTTCAGCTTTTTGAATGATGGTGACTGATGAGGGGTCACTGTGCATTTGGATCTCCTCCGTCTCTTCCAGTAACTGAATCCCCTTTAATGTGGTCAGATCCATTCTGGGTGACAACACTCAAACAATCCATTCTCTGGGGATCGTTAAGAATCACTTTGTTGCTCCTTCTACACCTGGACAGGATCTGAGAATATAAAATTCAGGATGAAAGGTCAGGTGGGGCATTGAATGTCCTCATAGATCACCCAGGATTGTCCCCGGAAAATGACCACCCTAGTACAACGCTGTTGTAGGATGACCACCAGACCAGCAGATCCAGCACTGGAAACCGGATTATGGAAATTCTGAGGGCCTGGGGGGTGGGGGCAATGAATTCCCCTAATTTGCATAGATTTCCTCTCACTTCCTGTTTGGATGTGGGGCAGGAAGTGAAGGGAAAGCTCTGCAATGAGACAGGGATGGTAAAAAAAACTGACAGGGGCTATAACCCTCCCTTACTCTTTCCAAAATGAAAAAAAAAAAAAAAAAAAAAGTGTTGCCTATAATTCCGGCCGCCCACATATCGGAAACAGTGCGGCCGCTTTATGGGGGTGCTAGACTAATTTGCCTCTCAGCCCAGTCCGCCCCATAAGACTGGCGCTACACTAACAGCACAAGACAGCGGGGACTCTTTCCATGCTGCCCCCCTGCAAAGTGCTGCCCTAGGCCAGGATACAGCATTGGTTCCACCAGCTCCGGCTCCCATTTGACTGTGGACATCTGCAACTCCTCCTGCCTTTCCCGTGGCTTTGCTCCCACAGCCTCTAGCAGCTCTCTACCCAGCACCCCCCCCAGCAGCCCCAGCAGCTCTCTTCTCCCTCAGCCCCCCAGCCCTTCTCTCCCCCCAGCCTCCAGCTGTTCTCTCCCCCAGCCTCCCAGCGGTTCGAGTCAACCACTGGACCCCCTCCCCACCAGATTGCTGTGATCCACCGCTGTCAGGAAAAGCCGCTTCACCGGTCCGGGGATTTAAAATCTCCATGGCTTTCTCTGACAGTACGGGCTGGACAGCTTCTGATTGGCTAGCGTCCTCCATGCAAAGGTGCTGACCAATTAGAATCCTTGTAAGTCCGTACTGTAAGCACTAGAAAGAGATGGTTCGAACCCCTGGAGGTTGGGGGAGAGAGCTGCTGGAGAAAACAAAGCCATGGGAGAGGCAGGAGAAGCCGCAGATGTCCAGTCAGATGGGAGCCGGAGCTGGTGGAACCTGTCATGCAGGGAGGTTTCCCACACTGCTCCTGTGTGATCACTATGACAAGCCGGGGTTCACATAGAAGCAGTGCAGGAAACCGCATGCGATTGGGACAGGAATCGCACTGCATTTCTGTTCAAATCGCATGCAATATTTTGCAGTGCCTATAAGTACCCAGTATCGGCCCCAATACCGATATCAATATTGGTGCATCCCTACTACATACTGTAGTACATTCTAGCTGGTGACAACATAGTTCTGCCGCTAAACCCACTGAATAACTAACTATTCTCATTAACAACATAATATTGTACTGTAAAGAAGAGATAAAAGACCACTCACCCATCCTATAATGCAGACCACCACCACTAAGACCACCACTGCTGCAATCAGACCCGCTCTTGTCCTTCCATATGAATCAGAACCTGTGAGAGTAATAGGATTTAAAATAAGAAATACAAAACATGTAATAAATATACAATGTATCAGTCTGTATGGTTGGTGGTCATGTGACATCTCACCTGTATGATCCTCCATCAGGAGAGCAGAGAAGAGACAACAAGACACAATGTTACTATTCTGTGTCACACTCCCACTATGACCCCCCCAGAGAAGAGGAGACAGGACCCCAAATATAACATGACCCCCCATAGTCACCAATACCTTCTGTTTCCAGCATTCTGATGAACATCGTATCATTGATCAGCCGGTAATTCCCGGATCTCCTCACTGACCGGGTTTGTGATCCTGACCCGGAATCTCCTCTCGGTGTCGTTTCTCTGCACACTGGGGATAATCAGCGTCCTATTGTCATCTATCAGCCGGTATCTTTCAGGGAGAGGCTCCCCGTCCACCTCCCAGGTCACAGCGCTCTCTTCTCCAGAGAACTGGACGCTCACCGCCATCTCCTCACCCAGCCGGCTGAAGTTACTGGTGATGTTGGAGATGAGAACCGGATCTGGAATGATCAGGACAGTCACCAATATAAAGCCCAAATTTGTGGAATAGAGTGCTAGCTTTTGTACACATGCCGATAGGCCCACTGATAGAAATCATGGGCCTCGTATAGCCTACCTGATGGGGACCCCTTCAGCCCCACCCCTGGCCCTGACCCCACCTCAAAAAAATGAACGGTTATGGCTGGACAGTGTCAGTTTTTTTTTTTTTTACAAATTTATTTTATTTCTGTTACAAATAACATTTCTTATTTTTTAAAAAAAGGTTTCACAATTCTTTTTTTGGAGGGGGGGGGGGGGGAGTGGGCAGTAGAGGGTGTCAGTAGAAAAGTGGGAGGGTTTTTTTTCTTTACAACTTTACGTTTACAATTTTTAAAATTATTTTACCATTTATATTTTTTTCTTTACATTGCGTTCTTGTGTGTGTGTGTGTGTGTGTGTGTGTGGACATTTCAGTGTATTTTATTTATACAATTTAATTTTTTAAATATTCATTACATTTCTATTTTTTTTTTATATCAGCCCTGTGGGGGGGGGGGCTTTGGTGGGATATCAGGGGTCTCCTGACATCTCCCCTTTGAGACAGGGAAAGGGACTAAGGACACAGATTCCCCAGTTCCTTTCTCTGCAGCCTCAGCTGCACTAAAGATGACTGGACAGAAGACAGAGGCTCCTCCCCATTCATAAACTGAAGCATTATAAACAGATTTCGATCCTCCATTATGAATGTACAGTCAGTGATCGGTGACTGTTCATTCAAATAAAGGAAGGAGCCGGTAAATTACATTTACCGTCTCCTTCCTCTGCTCTCCATCCTGACAGACCTGGGATGAGGGAGGGGGACTGGAAGAGGATATGGAGGACCCATAGGAGGATGCGGGGCCCAGAGATTAAGGGACATTCGGGGGATGATCGGTGCGGCGGTGAGAGAAGATACCAGCACGATCTCCCTGTGTGGCTTTCAATGAGGCAGCTGACAGCTGCAGGAGGGAGAGGAGGAGAAGCGTCTGTCAGCTGCTTCATTGAAAGCCATACAGGGAGATCAGTGCTTGTAACTCACCCCCAGCACCACATCGATCATCTGTGAGGCTGCCCGGCCCCCCCCTGCTGAGTTCAGGACACCGGGCCCCGTACAACAGGCCGGCAGTACTGGCTTATCAGTGGCCCTGAATACTCATGTGATCTGCAGCCCCATATATATGAATTATTTTATATATATATATATATAGATAGATAGATAGATAGATAGATAGATAGATAGAGAAAAACTTTCCACAGCCCCTGCACAGTACAAGGACTCCTTTCATTGTAAAGCCTCCTGGGACAGCGCTGCCAGATTACCTAGGGGTTGAGAAGGTGTTGCTGACAGCCCTTTCTCGTGCGCCACTCCTCCTGTGTCACGCTGATTGTGGATGGGGGTTTCTGTGTGCCGCTCTCTCGTGGACTCTCCTCTGCTGTTTCATTGATGGTCTCATGACCGCACTTCTCCTCCAATCAAAAGCTACAATCGAGGAGGAGGCGGAGCGGGAGGAGAGCGGCCAGAATGAGCGGCATTGTTTAAGGTACAGGCTCTTATTTGCATTGGGGTGACGCGGGGGGCTGTGTGTGGGAGGGGGCTGGCAGTGTTATTTTCTGAACTGTTTGAAGTATGGCAGCACTGTCCCAGGGCCAGGAAGGGCCCGATACCCTCCCAATGAGGCGGACCGCCCGATCCCCGCCCCTCCCCCCCATTGGTAAGAAAAAAAACACATACATACATACATATATATATATATATATATATATATATATATATATATATATATATATATATATATATATATATATATATCAGCGTATAACACGCAGGCACGATTTACCCTCTGTGTTTAGGGGAAAAAAGTGCGTGTTACACACCGATAAATACGATATCTATCTATATAACACAATGCAGTGTGGAGAAAATTGTGATGCAGTATATGGACTCTTACCCAGAACACGGATCTCTGTAGAGGAGAGTTGGCTTGTTGGGTTGCTGTGGAATTCTACAATATACACACAGGAGTCTCTCCTCCTAGTCTGGGTCAGCTTCCAGCAGCCGCTCCCTGTGTCCAGGTGAAGTCTGGTCTTGTCATTGTTTTTGGTGCGCAGATCTTCACAGTACAACTCCAGTAAAGTGCCTGCTACCCCTCCACATCGTCTGTACAGCTCCAGCACACCTTCAGACCGAGGACACTTCATATTACATTCACTGATCTCCGATCCGCTCTGTATGTACACCGTCCCCCATGTCAGCAATGGGCAGACAGGATATACAGGAGACCTAACAAAAGAAATACACATCACTTGACGTAGGATTCAACTCTCAGAATTCTTATAGCTGATCACATTGAGTACAATAAAAAAAAAAAAAAACATTCCTCAGTAAACTATTTGTTAAAATTCATAACACAGCATATGAGGTTTGCAATTTTTCATTGCTGCTGGTTCATGCTATCTCAGTGCTGCTTCCTGAATTTCTGGTCTACACAAGAAAGGATTAACAGGGTACAGTGCAGCCTGGAGAAGGGAGTGGAAGAGAGGAGGGGAGTGCCTTGCCATTCTAGGCTATGGGGCTGTGTGTTTCTATTGATGCACACAGTGTAGGGCATAGGTGTCATGCTGGCAGCCCTCCAGCTGTTGCAGAACTACAAGTCCCATGATGCATTGCAAGCCTGACTCCTAAAGGCTGCTCTGTGCAAAACCATTACTGGTACAGAGCTTGTCACCACTACACTCCTGACCCCCCATACACACTACACTCCTGACCCCCCCCCCCCTCACCCTGTACACTACACTCCTGACCCCCCCCCCCCTCACCCTGTACACTACACTCCTGACCCCCCCCCCCACCCTGTACACTACACTCCTGAACCCCCACCCTCACCCTGTACACTACACTCCTGACCCCCCCTCACCCTGTACACTACACTCCTGACCCCCCCTCACCCTGTACACTACACTCCTGACCCCCCCCTCACCCTGTACACCTACACTCCTGACCCCCCCCCACCCTGTACACTACACTCCTGACCCTCACACCCTGTACACTACACTCCTGACCCCCCCACCCTGTACACTACACTCCTGACCCCCCCACCCTGTACACTACACTCCTGACCCCCCCCACCCTGTACACTACACTCCTGACCCCCCCCCCCACCCTGTACACTACACTCCTGACCCTCACACCCTGTACACTACACTCCTGACCCTCACATCCTGTACACTACACTCCTGACCCCCCCCCCCACCCTGTACACTACACTCCTGACCCTCACACCCTGTACACTACACTCCTGACCCTCACATCCTGTACACTACACTCCTGACCCCCCCACCCTGTACACTATACTCCTGACCCCCCCCCCCCACCCTGTACACTACACTCCTGACCCCCCCCCACCCTGTACACTACACTCCTGACCCCCCCACCCTGTACACTACACTCCTGACCCTCACATCCTGTACACTACACTCCTGACCCCCCCCCACCCTGTACACTACACTCCTGGACCCCCCTCACCCTGTACACTACACTCCTGACCCCCCCCTCACCCTGTACACTACACTCCTGACCCCCCCCCTCACCCTGTACACTACACTCCTGACCCCCCCCACTCTGTACACTACACTCCTGACCCCCCCCGCACCCTGTACACTACACTCCTGACTCCCCCGCACCCTGTACACTACACTCCTGACCCACACACCCTGTACACTACACTCCTGACCCCCCCCCCCTCACCCTGTACACTACACTCCTGACCCCCCCCCCCCCACACACACACACACCCTGTACACTACACTCCTGACCCCCCCCACACACACACACACACACACACCCTGTACACTACACCCTGTGCATTTCCCACACTCTGTACACTATACTCTGACCCCCCCCCGCACCCTGTACACTACACTGCTGACCGCCCCTCACCCTGTACACTACACTGCTGACCCCCCCTCACCCTGTACACTATACTCCTGACCCCCCCCCCACCCTGTACACTACACTCCTGACCCCCCCCCCACCCTGTACACTACACTCCTGACCCCCCCACCCTGTACACTACACTCCTGACCCTCACATCCTGTACACTACACTCCTGACCCCCCCCCCCACCCTGTACACTACACTCCTGGACCCCCCTCACCCTGTACACTACACTCCTGACCCCCCCTCACCCTGTACACTACACTCCTGACCCCCCCCTCACCCTGTACACTACACTCCTGACCCCCCCCACTCTGTACACTACACTCCTGACCCCCCCCGCACCCTGTACACTACACTCCTGACTCCCCCGCACCCTGTACACTACACTCCTGACCCACACACCCTGTACACTACACTCCTGACCCCCCCCCTCACCCTGTACACTACACTCCTGACCCCCCCCCACACACACACACACACACCCTGTACACTACACTCCTGACCCCCCCCACACACACACACACACACACCCTGTACACTACACCCTGTGCATTCCCACACTCTGTACACTATACTCCTGACCCCCCCCCGCACCCTGTACACTACACTGCTGACCGCCCCTCACCCTGTACACTACACTGCTGACCCCCCCTCACCCTGTACACTATACTCCTGACCCCCCCCCCTCACCCTGTACACTACAGTCCTGACCAACACACCCTGTACACTACACTCCTGACCCCCCCCCCACACACACCCTGTACACTACACCCTTTGCATTTCCACACTCTGTACACTATACTCCTAAACCCCTTGCACCCTGTACACTACACTGCTGACCCCCCCTCACCCTGTACACTACACTCCTGACCCCCCCCCTCACCCTGTACACTACACTCCTGACCCCCCCCCTCACCCTGTACACTACACTCCTGACCCCCCTCACCCTGTACACTACACTCCTGACCCCCCCTCACCCTGTACACTACACTCCTGACCCCCCCTCACCCTGTACACTACACTCCTGACCCCCCCCTCACCCTGTACACTACACTCCTGACCCCCCCTCACCCTGTACACTACACTCCTGACCCCCCCCCTCACCCTGTACACTACACTCCTGACCCCCCCCTTCAGCTCCTGTATACAGTTGATATCTCCACTCTTTGATATTCGATGTGGCATTGCCCTGGCTAATGTGGACAGTAGGATAACATACAGTGACATTCTGTCTCGTACAGGTTTATAATATACCTTATAGCACACCAACAGTTCTGGGCAATATCCAGCCACTTTGAGTTGTTATGTGATTTGCTCTTGGCAACAATAGTACTCATTATACTGTGCGGTTTCACTATTCCCCCACTCTATAGAGACTCTCTGAATTGCATATTTATCCAATATATTTCAGGAATGGACTTTGGTGAAAATAAATGATTTGTGCATGCGCATGCTATATATATCGTAAAAGTCCCCCTGACCCATTTACCAAGATTCAGTATTTACACAGCTGTTGTGGATGCCATTCAGTGAGCCTTTTGAGTTAGGCAACATCCAGGTTATACTCATTCTACTTCTCCATCTCCCTGGGGGACCACGCATGCATAAGGTTCCTTCGTTAATTCTCATATATATTCTATTTATTCTTTTTGATTTGGCGATTGGCCATAGGGACCTTATGCATCTGTGGGATCACAGGCGCCTGCACTTTATACGTTTTCTATAAGTGTTTATATGTGTGTTACTGTTTGTTGTTATTGTATTGCTGGTTAATGGGCGTACCCTGTGCTGCCTGCACCGGACAGGCCCATTAATTTGTGTCTGGTGGATCAGCTCAATACATGTGTTTAATTGTCAGAGTTATTTTTGTATATTTTAGATTATTCAAATAAACTTTTATAAAGATTTTTTAACTTTACACTATTCTCCCGTTACTGTCCACCATATCCATAGTAGCCACCTTTTGACCAAGGGAGATCACTCTCTTGTGCTCCTCCTTGGTCCTTTTTCTTTTGTCAATATGCTTATTTAGGGTTACGGATACGGCCTCTATACTTGAGGAGAGGCATTGGGTGAGAGACTGCGATTTTGTGATTTATAATAAGGCATGTACTTCTAGGGTGGTCCCCCTTCCTTCCTTTTCTAGCCACTACTCCTGTTAGTCTTCTAATATAAGGAACATGCGGTGCCCCATTCCTACAATACACGCTGCGCCCAGGGCAGCCGTTCCTTCTGTCCACCCCTTGTCCCGACCCTGCTCCAGTTATGGAGGTCAGTGTAGGGATTGTACTCAATGGCAGGCCTCCTACACTCCAGGGATTACCTGCATACACCGGATTCCAGTGGATTCTTACAGCTGGGATGATGGGTGTATTCCTGCAGAGGTCGCTCAGCCTGTGTAAAGTAATGACAGGCTGAGAGGAGCCATCGCAATTCTCATGTATGTGGCGGTTATCTGCGGCGGGGATGGGTGAACGGTGTTGGTCACTGGTCCAGGCTCAGACATCTGCGGTACTTGGGGGCCATTGTGGAAAGGTGGAAAGAAAAGAAGAGGCACAAGGGGGCGGAATGACGCAACATGGAGAAGGGGGGAGACCATCTGTGACAGGAGGGCCCGTGGAACCCAGAATCCTTGAAAGGTTGGGAAACCCTTGTTTCAGCTCCCCATGCACCTCTTATGTCTAAGTCACCCTGTGCCGTCCTGGCACAGAGTGACTGGGAAAATATATCTTGGATTACTTAAAATGGGACAGTAATATTTATCCACAATACCTCCCAGGATATATGTAAAGACTATTCTAGGTTTGATTCTGAACTCAACATGTTAGTTGAGAAAGCTGATCACAATGGCCTCTAGAACTGGGTAGGAGACGGACAGTCTACTCATACTATAGTTTGCTGCCTACTAGGCTGAGGAGGGGGGTCACTGTTTGTATTGTTAATTGTAATTCGCTCCTGCTATTGTGAGAAGGTGTCCTGTGTTTATACTAATGTGTGAAGCTCGGTGACAACAAGTCTGACCTGTAGTGAAATACTGATTAATCATAACAATGCTCAGGAGGGCACATCGGCTGCTTTAAGGGATTAGTTAATAAGTTCTTGTTAATTAGGTTTCTGGTTACAGTTGTATTGTAAGCCTGCTGTATATATTTGTTACACCATCCTACATGGAGAAGGGGTGGACCCATCCTACATGGAGAAGGGGTGGACCCATCCTACATGGAGAAGGGGTGGACCCATCCTACATGGAGAAGGGGGGGACCCATCCTACACGGAGAAGGGGGGGACTATACTACATGGAGAAGGGGGGGACTATACTACATGGAGAAGGGGAGGGGCTATACTACATGGGGAAGGGGAGGGGCTATACTACATGGAGAAGGGGAGGGGCTATACTACATGGAGAAGGGGAGGGGCTATACTACATGGAGAAGGGGGAGGCTATACTACATGGAGAAGGGGGGGGCTATACTACATGGAGAAGGGGAGGGGCTATACTACATGGAGAAGGGGAGGGGCTATACTACATGGAGAAGGGGAGGGGCTATACTACATGGAGAAGGGGAGGGGCTATACTACATGGAGAAGGGGAGGGGCTATACTACATGGAGAAGGGGGGGGCTATACTACATGGAGAAGGGGGGGCTATACTACATGGAGAAGGGGGGGCTATACTACATGGAGAAGGGGGGGCTATACTACATGGAGAAGGGGGGGGCTATACTACATGGAGAAGGGGGGGGCTATACTACATGGAGAAGGGGGGAGGACTATACTACATGGAGAAGGGGGGAGGACTATACTACATGGAGAAGGGGGGGAGGACTATACTACATGGAGAAGGGGGGGGACTATACTACATGGAGAAGGGAGGGGGGGACTATACTACATGGAGAAGGGGGGGACTATACTACATGGAGAAGGGGGGGACTATACTACATGGAGAAGGGGGGGACTATACTACATGGAGAAGGGGGGGAAACTATACTACATGGAGAAGGGGGGGAAACTATACTACATGGAGAAGGGGGGAGGACTATACTACATGGAGAAGGGGGGACCATACTACATGGAGAAGGGGGGACCATACTGCATGGAGAAGGGGGGACCATACTGCATGGAGAAGGGGGGGAACCATACTACATGGAGAAGGGGGGGAACCATACTACATGGAGAAGGGGGGGACTATACTACATGGTGGAGATTTGTCTTTTCTATGGGTACATCAGAGTATTAGGAGGATGTCAACACAGCGCTACAGCCATGCCCTCCCGCTGCACGTGGATCGGTGCTTGGCTCCGCCCAGCGTTGTCATTGGCTTCCAGCTACACGCTTGTTTCTGTCTCCCCGCCACATGCAGTCAAAGAAGCCTCTTGTCTCCGCCCTCCTGGAATTGTGTCATTACAAAGATATAATAAAAGAATAAAGGGAGGCGACACAGCAACTTCCCAGACCGGAGCTCTGACATACAAACCAACTCAGCTATCAGATGGGAACCAGAGGGACATCTATTAGATAAAGTATGTAAACATAGGACACACCCACTGTCACGCCCCCTTAAAAGGAGAGTTATAAAAAAAATATTATAATTTTTATATATATATATATATAAAAAACTGGTTGAACCCACAAGTCCATATCTTACCCCTCCTATTCCTTTATATTGGCTTTTGGAATTTACAAATGCAGCAATTTAAAAATTGGATGAAAGTTTTAGCTCTGGGAAACTGTTTTTGATAGATAAATAATACATTTTATATACAGATCAGACCACAATGAGGGATAAATGAGGAGGGAAGAGGGACTTTTAGATCCACCTCCAACCACGCAGTGCAAGAGCCTGCCCTAATGCACACAAATTGATCGAGTTTAGGTTTGATCTCACACTACATGGTTTTGGTAAATCCAAAGGAAAACTGAACAAGAAAACTGCACAGCCAGCCCCACATCTCCATAGCCACCATGCAACCAGACAGGTGCCTCTATTCCACCGCCAGCTGCTGTGGAACTCAAAGGTATCCCAGCTGCCAGGATCTATACCATCTAGAGTCACTGAATGAAGTAAGATGCATAACAGATGAATAAAAAGGTAATAAAATCAGGCAGAATGTCATACACCCAGGATAAACGGGGGAGGGGAGCCAGGGAAGCTATGCTATGGGTATTATAGTAGTAGGTTAGGGCAGTATAGGGTATTATAGTGGCAGGTTAGGGCAGCATAGGGTAGTATAGTGGTAGGCTAGGGGCAGTATAGGGTAGTATAGTGGTAGGTTAGGGGCAGTATAGGGTAGTATAGTGGTAGGTTAGGGCAGTATGGGGTATTGTAGAGGTAGGTTAGGGTAGTATAGTGGTAGGTTATGGCAGTATAGGGTAGTATAGTGGTAGGTTGGGGTAGTATAGTGGTAGGTTGGGGTAGTATAGTGGTAGATTAGGGCAGTATAGGGTATTATAGTGGTAGGTTAGGGCAGTATAGGGTATTATAGTGGCAGGTTAGGGCAGTATAGGGTATTATAGTGGTAGGTTAGGGCAGTATAGGGTATTATAGTGGTAGGTTAGGGCAGTATAGGGTATTATAGTGGTAGGTTAGGGCAGTATGTGGTATTATAATGTCATACCCCCAGGGTAAGTGGGGGAGGGGGAAGCCACGCTGCCTCTCACCATGGACCTCCAATTGCACCATTTAGGCTGCATACATCTGCCCAGGAATCACAGATCAGCAGAGGATTTACCGCCGTCCAAGAGTCCTCCATCTATAGAGGCTGACCCAAGCAGGAGAGGTAGGGATCTTCATTATTCTTCCTTTACCCATTCTTTCAGTAGCAGGAGATCTGTCCTGGAGCAAGGACAAAAAAGGAATACTGGGGTATGGGGAATCCCTCCTTTTTTCATTTGAGCAGGGGGTTGTCCCGTGGGGTCAGGGGGTTGTCCCGTGGGGTCAGGGGCGTGGAGTTGACCCATTTGTAGGCTGACATGATTAGCCTCGGGAAATGGACAGATTTATACCCCTTTCACACGGAGGAGGGGCTGCGTTAGCGCTAAAGCGTTGCTCGCTTTAGCGGCACTTTTGTGCTGCTTTTCGGCCGCTAGAGGGGTGCATTTAACCCCAAAAAAACGGCTAAAAACTCCCATTTTGCAGTGTTTTTAAAGCGCAGCCCATTCATTCCAATAGGCAGGGTGTTTTGCGAGTGCTAAATACAGCGCCCCCAACCCATCCCAAAGATGACGCTTGCAGGACTTTTTTTTCCTGTGCCGCAAATGCAACGCCCCAGTGTGAAAAGACACACTGGAATGAATGGGAGGCGGTTTTCAGGCACTTATCAAAGGCTCTTTCTAGCACTAAAGCACCAAAAAAACGTCCTGTGTGAAAGGGGTCTCAATGACACACATCAAAGTTCCAAGACCGGGTTTGGGTATTAACCACTTAACCCTCCCCACACCAGTTCTGACATTCCTCTCCTACATGAAAAAAAATCTGCATTTTTTTTACTAGAAAATTACTTAGAACCATCAATCATTATATATTTCAAATGGTATTTGCGAAGCGGTTTTTCAAACAAATAAAATAAATAAAATTCACTAAAATAAATTTTGGTGAATTTTAATGCACACAGACACAATATACCCAATTATTTGGTAAAATATAAAGTACAATGTTATGCTGATTAAAGTGGTTGTAAACCCTTTACAATTCAGTTTTTACTACAGGTAAGCCTATAATAAGACTTACCTGTAGCTACCCCGGATATCTCCTAAACCTGCACGGTATAGGAGATATCCCCTGTATTGGCATGGGCCGATGTCATCGGCACATGTGCACTTAAGCAGCAGCTCGTTCATGCTGTTGCTTCAGCTGACGTGGCATTACCAGCAGCTCCCCCCCGCGCACGCGTGGGAGTGATGTCATCGTGGCTCTGGCCAATCACAGCACACTAGCTCATTATGCCTTTGTCTTGCAGGGTTTTTTGTGGGTTTCCAACCACTTCAGCCTTGGAAGAATTTACCTTCCTGACCAGAGCACTTTTTGCGATTCGGCACTGCCTCGCTTTAACTGACACATTTTTGACATTTTTGGGACCCTTGTCATTTATACTGCGATCAGTGCTATAAAAATGCACTGATTACTGTATAAATGACACTGGCAGGGAAGGAGTTAAACACTAGGGGGCAATTAAGGGGTTAAGTGTGTCCTAGGGAGTGTTTCTAACTGTAGGGGGATGGGCTACTACAACATGACAGGGAGCAGTAGATCTCTGTCATGTTGCTAGGCAGAACAGGGAAATGCCTTGTTTACATAGGCATCTCCCTGTTCTGCCACTGTGACATGATCGCTGGACACGGGCGGACATCAAGTCCACGGGACCTGCGGTCACAGAGTACGCGGTGGGCACATGCCCTGCCGGTGGCGCGCGTGCGCCCACAATGCCATCTCTTAAAGGAGATGTACAGGTACGCTCATTTGCGCAGCCGTGCCATTGTGCCGACGTACAGCGTCGTGCGCTGGTCGGCAAGCGGTTAAAAAGATACCTAACATGTCATGCTTTAAAATGTAAAATCACACTCTCATGAAACAGCACCATACTGTAGTACTTAAAAATCTCCATTTTTTTATAAAAAAAAAAAAAAAAAATTGTTACAGCCTAAAGGGACCTTGTCACCAAATTTAAAAAAAATGCAGGTAAAAATGTTTTACGTTCCACAAATAATTTGTTATTTATTTGAAAATAACTAACATGTCATACTTACCTGATGTGTGCAATTGTTTTGCACAGAGCAACCCCCGAGCCTCCTTTTCTCCTGGCCCTTCCCCCTTGCCAAGCAGTCCCATAGCAAGCCGCTTTACACAAGATACACAGAGCATGGATCGGCCCTGCTCCTCAATCCCTCTTCACTGGCTGTGATTGACAGCAGCAGGAGCCAATAAGGTGAGAGAGAGGCCTGGGAGAGCTGCTATTCTCATGTACAGCGCTGGATCCAGTGTCGGCTCATGTAAGCAATTAGGGGGGGCTGAGGGGGAAGCTGCTTGCAGAATGTTTTTTTTTATGTTAATTCATAGAAAGCAAAATGGGTGCTCCACCTGTGACCCTCCAAATGTGGAACTACAAGTCCCATCATGGCTCTGCCTTTGGGAGTCATAGTTGTAAATGTTAGTCTTGCAATGCCTCATGGGACTTGTAGTTCCACAACAGCTGAAGGGCCACAGGTTGAGGCTGCATTCACACCTGAGCGAATCATTTTCAGGCTGAAAGCGGTGCGATTTTGTACAGGTCAAAAGGTCACCACTGTAAAAGGCAGAAAAATGCCCAAATCTGCCTGAATTGAGCTACAAAAAAGCCCCAGAACTTTTTTGAGCTTTAGGCGTTTTGGAGTGGAGATGTGAACCATCTCTATTAGAGAATAATTGAATTTTACCCCTCCAGAGTTTTTGAGCTTTAAGCTTCAAGCTATAAAACGCTCAGGTGTGAATGCAGCCTCAAGGTAAAAAAAAAAAATCATTTTTTTCTTAAACTTTATTGAAATGTCAAAAAGTAACATTTCATTGAGCTATATTTGTTGTAGCATGGTGCAAGGATGTGTATTGCTGCACACTGCCCGGAAGAAAAGTACTGCATGCTTACTTTTTCCCCCACAGCTTGGTGGTGTGAACTGGTCGGGTAGGAGATAAGGCATTGTGCCCTCTCTTGGCATTGGGACTGCACTGGGTACCTGGTGTACATGGGCCCTAAAACAATATTTTATTGGCTTGATAAATACTGTCCTTTTATTTATATTTCTGTTTATTTTTGTGCTGATATTTGATCAACTCCAAAAAACGATGGGTACATGGAACCTTTTATCATCTTTACTGTTGACTTATTTTGAGGGGACAGCAAATTTACACTGTTATACAAGCTGTACACTCACTACTTTACATTGTAGCAAAGTGTCATTTCTTCAGTGTTGTCACATGAAAAGATAGAAGAAAATATTTACAAAAATGTGAGGGGTGTACTTACTTTTGTGAGATACTGTATGTGTTGCTAGGCAGCCAATGTGTATGTGCTGAGAGCCCTAGCACAAGAAGTGAGCTGTCAAAGACAGCTCTTGGTCCCAACTAAAGATCAGTAGCTGGTGGGACAGGCTTCATGTGACCACTGTGACAGCCAATCACAGTGGTCACATGAGTGCCTAGCCTTTCTTCCCCTGAGCACTCAGAACTTTTAAAAGGGACACCAGGGTAGGCAGGAAGGGGTAATGCAAGATTTAACACCTTCCTGCCCAGCCTGTTACAGATTGGTGGACAGGCGGGACTTTCTTCCTTCGGAGAGGACATCATATGATGCGGCACGATCTGTCACTAGACACAACCGATGACTGATCAGTGTACCGTTGTTCTGCTGAGAAAGTTCCTCTCGGCGGATAAGGACCCCCCTCTACTGTGCAGGCGCAGCGCCTGCGCAGTAGGAGCCGACGGAAATAGCCGAAGCGAAAGAGTAGAAATCAGCTGCACATGGTGCCTGTAAGAGGGCCCCTCGCTCGCCGCGCTTTGGGCACGGCCTCGCTGCGCTCGGCACTTTTTTATTCCCCCTCTAGGTCCACTTGGATGGTGGGGAAGGAACCTGGACCCAGAGCGCAGGCGCCATGTACAGCTGATTGGAGTTTTTCTGCTTCGCTATTTTCAGCGGCTCCTAGTCATTTGTACTGCGCAAGCGCAGCGCCTGCGCAGTACAGGGGGGACCTTATCCGCCTGGGGAACTTTCTCGGCAAGACACCGGCTCGCTGCTGATACCATGTGACTGCTGTGACCAATAATAGCAGGTCACATGACAGTTGTAAACAATGGATGGCTTCCTTTCATGCCATCCATTGTGTAGAAATTGTGTTGCTAGCTGCGATTGGTGATTGTGATCACGTGGTACAGATAGGGCCAATCACAGGCCATCTGTACTATGTGATTAGCTTTGACCAATCACAGCTAATCACAACAAAACTAAATGAATGAATATGTTTTATTCAGTAAAATGCTGGTTTATAGCAATGAAATTCACTGCTATAAGCAATCATAATGTGTAAAAAAAAAACAATCTGATCACTTCCGCAGAGTAGTAGAGTTACAATGGTAACATTATATTGTTCTGGTCACAGTGTGTTAAAAAGAAATGGTTAAAAAAAAAGAAAAAATGTAATAAAAAAAAAATTAAAACAAATTATTTTTTTTTTTTTACATACTGTCAGCAGTCAGTGTTCCTGATCACCAACACACCAGTTATGATGACACTGTACTGCTCTGGTGACAGTATGTTAAAAAAAAAATGTGATTTTTTTTTAATCTTAATTTTCCAAACAATTATCACAAAAAAAAATACAAAACTCGCCATGCCTCTTACTAAATACCTTGGACTGTCTACTTTCCAAAAAGGGGTCATTTGGGGGGTATTTGCACTGTCCTGGCATTTTCATTGGGGTACAACGTTGCATGACCGCGCAATTGTCATGAAGGGGGTAAAACCTTCTGGAGGTCAAGTGGTTAATATATGTTTTTAAAAATATTAAAAGTGACCTTTAAATGACATTACAATTGTTAAGCTTTATATAAGATTTTACTGATTGGGTTTACATCCCCCTTGCTGTATATCCTGTCTTTCCTTGCTCCCCGTCCCCTCTGATCAGTGAGTGGAGGGAAGTCTCCTGTACTCTCATGTATAAAGGATCATGTGACCTCATCCATGGTGATGTGTGAAGTATAAACTGTCTGTTCTGCTGTTACCCAACATCATCATTATAACTTTCCTTCTTACACAGACAATCCTGTGTTTCCGGTCTGTATGACATTTCTGGTGATGATAGAAATGGTGATCACACATTGTATCCTTTTATTTTATTTCTTACAACTGTCACTTATGTTCTCCATACACAGACACACCCCTCCACTACTCAGCCCGTAACTTCATGCCAATAGGCCCCTCCCCTGCCAGCGCCTGATTGGCTGGAGAGGATGAATAATAAGTAGCCATGTGCGCAGAAACCCCACCCAGAGCTGCTGATTGGAGGGCGGATACTTGCATTCAATGTGGGTGAAGTGTCTCCGATCATATGTACAGAGTGTGAGAGAGAAGACACTGATCACCGGACACCGGTGTCCTGTCGAGAAATGTCCCCCCATTGGATAGTGTCCGCCCTATACTGCGCAGGCGCAGCGCTTGCACAGTACGGAGGACAAAGGAGACGCCGAAAGTCTCCGAACATGAACAGCTGTCCATCAGCTCTACGCGGCGACTGTGCAATTAATAGTACATTCTGTCACATGCTCCCGATGCTAGTGGGGGTGTATTTCTCAAATGGGCGGATCTTTGTGGGGCGTGTTTACACAATTGAAGGGTGGGTTTAGTGGACCTATTAATAAAAATTAAATCTGGAAAGTATTGAAATTGCTTGTGTTATGTATGTAACATTGAACTACCCACCCTTATCAGCTCTGCCCATCATTGTAAAACTCCTTCAGTTGCAATGTGCAATGTCACACGCTCTACACGGCGACTGCGCAATAGTACATTCTGTCACATGCTCCCGATGCTCGTATAACTCTGCAAGGGGCGGTGTGCTTACAGAATAGGCAGAGCTGATTACACATTGCACATTGCAACTGAAGGAGTTTTACAATGATGGGCAGAGCTGATAAGGGTGGGTAGTTCAATATTACATACATAACACAAGCAATTTCAATACTTCCCAGATTTAATTTTTATTAATAGGTCCACTAAACCAGCCCATCAACATTGCTAAACCCACCCTTCAGTTGTGTAAACACGCCCCGCAAAGATCCGCCCATTTGAGAAATCCACCCCCACGAGCATCGGGAGCATGTGACACAATGTACTATTAATTGCACAGTCGCCGTGTAGAGCTGATGCACAGCTGTTCATGTTCGGAGACTTTCCGCATCTCCTTTGTCCTCCGTACTGTGCAAGCGCTGCGCCTGCGCAGTATAGGGCGGACACTATCCGATGGGGGACAGTTCTCTTCAGAACACCGGGACCAGGACCGGGGGGGGAGCAGAGAGGAAATGACCGGGAGAGGGAATTCACTGCTACTGGGGGAGGGGATAGAGATACAAAACATCTCCAATAAAGAGAAGAAGCCGAGAAAGAGTCATTACAGATCAATTTATAATATAAAATATTCATAACTCACCATTTACCATCATTATAATATATATGACAATGACGACACACCGATCACCAGACTAAAGTGCGGCGAATGTCTGACTCCATGTTATACAGAGGAGATCGGGATTCATAGATGTCATTCATAGAGAAGAGGGGTCCCCCTCCCCCATCTATAGACATAGAAACACCCGACCACACTGTATACAAATATATATAACCTCTCCCACCATCTATAACTTGAGTGAAGCCATCAGACAGTTGTAATCAGAGGTTTTGCTATCATACAAGTTTCTTTGGCAGAATATTCAACACAGAAAAACTAAATATAACATAATACATACATCACCCTCTCTAACATTTACAATACGGTGAGATTTTACTGTGGAAATTTAAAGAGACAGAGTCCCAAATATCAACCCATTAGTTCCAAACTGACTTTTTTTGTAATACTTCAAAGTGGGTCAGAAACAAAATCTCCCATTGGACCAAAACATTTACAATGCAGATGTGTCATACACACCCCCCTATGTTCTCTCAACACTCTCTCCCGCTGTAATGCTAGGGCCGCCGTGTGCCACTGCTTATATAGCCATGGGGCGGGGCCATCCGGTCACATCATCTGGAGGCCTCTCCCCCTTGTGACACAGCCCCATAATGCCCAGGCAGTGATGTCACAATGGGGTGGGCCCTCCAGATGACATCACCAGGTGACGCCCCATGGCTATATAAGTAATGGCACACGGCGGCCCTAGCATTACAGCGGAGAGAGCATTGAGAGAACATCGGGGGAAGAACAGAGGGAGAAGATAGTGGAGAGCAGAGAACCAGCAGAGAGAGAAGACAGCGGAGAGAGGAGAAATGGCAGCAAAAGAAGACATCAGCACAGTGAGAAGAACCAGAGGATGAAGACATCACCTGAGGGAGAAGAAAATGGAAGGAAGAGGCCTCCCGCCCAAAGACCCTGACAACCAATGGCCAGGGTTGTCGGGATGAGGCCCTCCTCCCAATCAACATAGGAACAGGGTGCTTCGGGGGGGTGCAGGCCCCCCCCGCCCCAAAGCACCACCCACCCTTTATGTTGAGTGCCTGTGGCCTAGTATGGTCCAGGACGGGGTTTGGGCGCTCGATCGTTTCCCCTTTTTCCTGACCTGCTGGACTGTGTGCTCAGATAAGGATCTGGTATGGTCTTGGGGGAAACCCCACGCCATTTTTTTTTTTGATGAGGGTTTATCATAATCCAACTTCTGGTGTGACTTCTATTCAAATCAATGGACTTTCATAGGGAACCATTGATTTTGAATAGAGGCAGAGGAATGCTGCTAAAAGCCAGCGTGGCTAAAAGTGCATCAACACCAATGTACAAAGCTACTAAAAGTATGTTTTTACAGCCGCTTATTCCTGGCATGGGTTTTCTAATGCCCTGTGTGCAGGAGGCCCAAGTCCAATGGTTTTATGTCCCCCCTAAACAGGGAGTGGATTGCTCCGGGATGATGAGGCTGAACTTATTTTATCTGTTGAATTTCTGTAGAAATGGGGGGGCAGGAGGCGGAGCCTAGCAGAGCAGACATGCATTGTTAGAGCTCCACACCGCTGAGGAGAGAAGAGAAGGACAAAGCGGAGCCTGCAGGCTCAAAAGGTATCCATTTGAACCTTTTTGCCCCTGGGAACAAACTGTGAAAGTTTGGGCAGGAAATATGGTACTGGGAGGAAGCCATGGCAGAAATAAAAATCACCTCACAAAGAGCTCACAGGCACTCACTGCAGCTGAAGCAGCTCCAGTCACCTCACAATATACAGCATCAGGGCGCTCTCACAGACAGAAAATGTCACAGCAAGACTCTCCATTTGAGTCAGATACAGAACAAATCCTCTCACAAACTTCTCCACAAGCCTCCTCAGTATCCCCAGTAATATTATTACAATTTGAAAAGATGCTTCATAAGGCTTTAAAACAAACCTCAGACCAAATAACAAAAAGCCTAACCAAAGAAATAAGAGAGCTGGGAAACCGCACCGCAGCCTTAGAAATAAAAATGGATGAAATTGAAATTACAACCCAAGAAAATATAACAGAATTGGAACAATTAAAAAAAGAGAATTTAATACTTCAAACTAAGCTCGAAAATTACGAAAATAGAGCCAGACGTTCAAACTTGCGCATAAGGGGAATACCTGAAACTGTGACAGACCTGCAATCTACTATTACTGCTCTATTACAAGAACTAAAGCCAGATATCCCTATTGAACGTTTAGAACTGGACAGAGTACACAGAGCCCTCACAGCCAAAAAGAAAGATGGACCCCCACGTGATATAATCACAAAATGTCATTATTACAGAACGAAAGAACAAATACTAATTGCTGCAAGAGAAAAAAAGGAACTTAATTTTCAAGGACACAATTATCAAATTTTTGCTGACCTATCCCAACTTACTATTACTAAAAGACGATCCATGAAACCCCAACTAATGGAACTGCAACGCCACAACATTATGTATCAATGGGGCTTCCCCTTTTCAGTCAGATTTAACTACCAAGGTACAATTTACAGAAGCAGATCAGCAGATGAACTACAACAAACCCTTTTAAAATTAAATCTGACAGAACCCACAAGCAGCAACACTCCCACACGCAGAAGAATGGCGTCATCTTCACCTTCAGGCAACACCCAGAAAATTTCAGAACAAAATGGGAATCATCATTCTCACAAAAGAGGCCGTTATGCCACATCATCCATGGACCAAGAAGATTCAATGGACTGACATCCTAATTCCTGATATCTCTTCATTTATTATACTAAGAGATGGTTCTCTATAAAAAACCTGTATTTATAACTGAATGTAACTGCATTCTGATAGTCACACACTGTGTGGGATCATGTTACATTCCAGTTATATTTCTTATTAATTCTGATTCATATAGCCTTAGAATATATAAGTGAAATAAGGAAATTCTTGTTCAGTTATATATTATCAGGTAATAACAATAGATTTATTACTTTTTAGGACAAATATGTTCAATAATCCAGAAGTAATGGAAGCTTTTTCTTTCTTTTCTTAAAACAAATATATTATTACCTAACTAGTCCCTAGAATTATGTTTTTGTTTATTCTAATCTGAAGCAATACAACCTCAATTTTATGAGTTAACATATCTAAACAGTTACATATGAATAAAATATGTAATTGTTTACTCTAAAAGGGTTAAAATCCCAAAATAATTTAAACTATCTTCATCAATACCAAAGTTATTAACAGTACCTTTCTAACTGAATTATTTAGCCTAGGGCAAGACTAACCATATACAACCACCCTGGAATAAATAATTTCAACAAAAACTATATTCTGCACTCCAATTAATGAAACATCATTTTGATGTCTTTTGACATAGCACTTCTCTCCTGTAAGCGGAAGATCCGTGTACCCCCATTAGCCCTCCTCATTCTCCCAACCATATTATGTGGGAGTGTGACGAAGGCACTTATTCCCCTGAGAGAGATATTTATTCTCTTTCACGGGTAAATTGTGATTACTTGCAAAAAATAATTTATACAATGTATCATCTAATCTCATATGTTTTTTGTTTACTCTTTACTCCAGAATTCACTGGTTTCTTTTCTATCTATTCATCTCTTCAGTCCACACAGGTTGATCTGCGCAGTCAGCTCTGCATAACAAAAAGTAAGTCAAAACTATTTGATCTATTTCCATGGCACCACTGAATATACTTTCCCTGAATGTTCAGGGAATAAATGTCCCTCAAAAAAGGACCAAAGCCTTCCGTACTTTGCATAATAAGAAGGCTCACATAGTATGCCTCCAAGAAACACACTTCACCAAAGATTCTACTCCAAAATATATTTCTCCTTTTTATCAACAAATTTACACGGCTTCTGCCTGTACCAAGCAAAGGGGAACTCTAATTGCATTTCACCGATCCACACCATTCACCTTATCATCAGAAATTAAAGACCCAGAAGGTAGATACCTGATACTCATGGGTTATATAATGGATACAGCAATCATGGTGATTTCCTACTACGCGCCTAACAAACAACCTACACCATTCCTCTCACATATATTACAAGTGATTAATACACACAAAATAGGAACAGTGATAATGTGTGGGGATTCGAACCAGGTCCTCCTCCCATTTCTAGATAAATCACCTTTTACACCATCCAAAATAACCTCTAGATTACCTTTTTCTCAACTTCTTTCCAAATACAATCTGGTAGATTCATGGAGAGAAAGTAACCCAATGAAAAAGAAATTCACTTATTTCTCGCAACCTCATCAAACCTTCACCAGAATAGATCATATTTTTCTAACAATAGGAATGATACCAGAAATTATTGCATCAGATATAATTCCGATTCCGTGGTCTGACCATAATGCAGTATACACTACTATAGCCTCAGCCATACCAAAAGCGCATGACCCAACGTGGTACTTACCGGACATAATGCTCAAACACCCACTACATCAGATGGCCATTGAACAAGCTTTAAAGGAATACATATCAATTAATAATACAACAGACATCTCCCCAATAACACTGTGGGAAGCTCATAAGCCTGTCTTGCGTGGTACAATACAAAGACAAATGGCACTATTTAAACGGGAACGCAAAAATCTAGCAAAAAAACTAGAACTCAATTTTAATGCAGCCTACATATCATTTCAAGATAATCCATCTCAGAGTACAAAATCTCATCTGGAAAAATCTAGATTGGAATACGATCTATTTCTCACTGAGTCAGTTGATAAATCCCTCAAACGCTCCAAACACAATTTCTACATGAATACAAACAAACCAGGTACATATTTGGCTCGGGCATTAAATTCAACTAACAAATCTTTCAAACCAATACGTTTGAAATTATCAAAAAATGTTTACACTTGTAATCCAGTTAAAATAGTCCATAAATTTCACTCACATCTCGCAACTTTATACAAGACAAACAATGAATTTAATCCTACAGAGGCTGAATCCTTCTTCTCAAAAATAACCTTACCTGAGTTATCTCAGAATCAAAAAAGCAGTTTGGATGAGCCTATAACTATAGATGAAGTTGCTAACGCCATAAAAGACCTAAAACTTAACAAAAGACCAGGCCCAGACGGCTACTCGGCTTTATACTATAAAACATTCTCAGAAATACTCTCTCCCATTCTCACTGAAACTTTTAACAAACTTCTAGATGGACATTCTTTTCGGCAAGAAACACTAATGGCAATTGTTTGTATGATCCCAAAACCCCTTTCTGATGATACTTCCTGTGTGAATTATCGGCCTATCTCTCTGTTAAACCTCGATATTAAATTATTAGCAAAAATAATAGCAAAACGCCTCAATAGCATTATAGGAAAATTAATACATAGAGATCAAGTAGGCTTCATGCCAAATAGACAGGCAGGCGATAATATACGCAGGGCAGTGTTATTGGCACATATTGCTAAAAAACGGAAAATCCCTTTATGTTTTCTATCTCTCGATATTAAGAGGGCATTTGACACAGTATCCTGGCAATATATGCAATATTCATTACAAAAATGGGGTTTTGGACCCCACTTTTTAACATGGATCAAAGCATTATATAATAAACCCAAAGCCTATATAAAATATGCTGGATACAAATCTGAAGCCTTTAATATCGAAAGAGGTACCCGACAGGGTTGCCCATTATCTCCCTTATTATTTGCCCTTATACTCGAACCCATGGCCCAATACATCAGAACAAACCAAACTATAACTGGCATTGAAGTAGGAGGTATTACACACAAATTATGTATATTTGCAGACGATATATTACTTTTTCTATCATCACCACAGGTCTCTGGTCCTAACTTAATACCAGCTCTTGATGGATTTGCAGCCCTATCCGGCCTTATGATTAATCCTAAGAAATGCCTAGTGCTTAATATTTCACTCACAAACATGGAATTGATCCCGGCTAGGGCAGCACTCCCATTCACATGGGCAGAAAAATCAATCCCATATCTTGGAATTCATTTAACAGCATCTCATTCTGACTTATTCTCAACCAATTATCCTCCTGTATTAAGACAGATCACAAATCTAATAAAACAATGGTCGCAACTTCCTTTATCCTGGATAGGGAAGATTAATGCAATCAAAATGACTATTCTACCCAAATTGCTTTATCTATTCAGAGTCCTCCCTATTCCAATTCCTTCCTATTTTTTGAGAATAGTACAAAAAAGAGCAACTTCGTTTATATGGGGCTCTTCTAAACCACGTATACCTATACACACACTACATCTTCCCAAAAATAAAGGAGGCCTGGGATACCCTAATTTTACTAACTACTACAGAGCAGCACATTTGGCCAGTCTGACCAAATACCATGCAAAACAGGAAATCCCATTATGGGTATTTATAGAGGCTTCAGAAAATGACCCTCTATTAATATCAAATTTATTATGGCTTGATCCTAAAGACCGCTTTAAAATTCATAATCCCATAACTAAACACTTCTTATCTCTCTGGGATAAACTAAAAACCAAATATCAGTTACAATCTCCACACAATCCTCTCCTTTCTTTTATCAGAAATCCGGCCTTTTATCCGGCATGGATCTACCCAAATTCTTTTAAAGCTTGGACAACATCAGGCATTCAGACACTAAATGACTTCATAGTATCTAAATCATTCCTTTCATTCCCATCGCTTAGAGAAAAATATGATCTACCAAACTCTGAGATATTTAGATATCTCCAAATCAAAAATTTCTATACACCATTCCTAAAGGGGGATACACCATTATCCCAATTATCCATTTTTGAATCAATCTGTACAAAAGATCAATTTGCTAAAGGTACAATTTCATCACTTTATAATCAATTATATGGAGTAGCAAATCTTAATAGACCCTCTTACGTTCAGAGGTGGGAGGAGGACCTGGGACGAACTTTAGAAGACACGGACTGGTCTAATATATGGCTCACATCTAAGTCATCTTCACCCAACATCTTAGCACTGGAGACAAATTATAAAGTCCTAACTCGCTGGTACCTTGTACCCGCTAGAGTGGCAAAATATTCACCTAATACCTCAACTCTTTGTTTTCGAGGATGCCCAGAAATAGGCACATATTTACACATATGGTGGACGTGCCCAGTAATCCAAACCTTCTGGAAGGAAGTCTTCGTGATTGCATCTAAAATATTTAAAAAAATAATACAACCAGATCCATATTTAACTTTACTTAATCTAAAACCGGAATGGTTAACACTCTCTCAATTCAAACTTATGATCCAACTAATAACGGCTGCAAAACAAACAGTGGCCAAGGCATGGAAATCTCCTACATTGGTACTAGCAGAAACAATTCACAGAATGAATACTACAATGTCCCATGCTAAGATGGTAGCCATCGATCAAAATCAAATTCCAAAATTTGAAAAACTTTGGCATCCTTGGATAAAACAACAGTTCCTGTCAAATTTCAATGACTCTGTCCTGTTGCCATGGTAACAGATTAAATGACTTACAGAGACACCCATTCTAAGGCTTCAAAGAGAACTAAAAAGAATAATAAACTGACGAGCGGGACAACCTTGTGGACCATACCTCTTCCTTTCAACCCTTTTTCTTCTTTCTCTTTCCTTTTCTCCACCTTACGATTAAAGCTCATTATCAGAATTTATTTGACCTATATACACTCTACTTGTAAACAATATGTATAGTAGGTATAAATCATTTAAATACCTACAAAAGTAACTAAGGAAATGATATATATCTTTAATTTAGGTTTACGTGAACCCAATGTTTAATATTTGAAATTTCATGATATTTACCTATATAAACCCTACTGTAAAACAATGAGCTTACTTTATAGATCCTTGTAAACTTACTTTATGTATCTTTATAACATTGTATACTCAATAAACTTCTTTTGACAAGGAATTTCTGTAGAAATGGCTGATTTACTGCTATGAACATCTTGCAAAAAGACCTGAACAAATTAATGGGGTGGGCGACTACATGGCAAATGAGGTTCAATGTAGAAAAATGTAAAATAATGCATTTGGGTGGCAAAAATATGAATGCAATCTATACACTGGGGGGAGAACCTCTGGGGGAATCTAGGATGGAAAAGGACCTGGGGGTCTTAGTAGATGATGGGCTCAGCAATGGCATGCAATGCCAAGCTGCTGCTAATAAAGCAAACAGAATATTGGCATGCATTAAAAGGGGGATCAACTCCAGAGATAAAACGATAATTCTCCCGCTCTACAAGACTCTGGTCCGCCCGCACCTGGAGTATGCTGTCCAGTTCTGGGCACCAGTCCTCAGGAGGGACGTACTGGAAATGGAGCGAGTACAAAGAAGGGCAACAAAGCTAATAAAGGGTCTGGAGGATCTTAGTTATGAGGAAAGGTTGCGAGCACTGAACTTATTCTCTCTGGAGAAGAGACGCTTGAGAGGGGATATGATTTCAATTTACAAATACTGTACTGGTGACTAGGGATGAGCCGAACACCCCCCTGTTCGGTTCGCACCAGAACATGCGAACAGGAAAAAAGTTCGTTCGAACATGCGAACACCGTTAAAGTCTATGGGACACGAACATGAATAATCAAAAGTGCTAATTTTAAAGGCTAATATGCAAGTTATTGTCCCCAGGGGACATGGATCAATGCAAAAAAAAGTTTTAAAAACGGCCGTTTTTTCAGGAGCAGTGATTTTAATAATGCTTAAAGTCAAACAATAAAAGTGTAATATCCCTTTAAATTTCGTACCTGGGGGTGTCTATAGTATGCCTGTAAAGGGGCGCATGTTTCCTGTGTTTAGAACAGTCTGACAGCAAAATGACATTTTGAAGGAAAAAACTCATTTAAAAACTACCCGCGGCTATTGCATTGCCGACAATACACATAGAAGTTCATTGATAAAAACAGCATGGGAATTCCCCAAAGGGGAACCCCGAACCAAAATTTAAAAAAAAAAAATGACGTGGGAGTCCCCCTAAATTCCATACCAGGCCCTTCAGGTCTGGTATGGATATTAAGGGGAACCCCGGCCAAAATTAAAAAAAAAAAAATGACGTGGGGTTCCCCCTAAATTCCATACCAGACCCTTTAACAAGGGGACCCCCAGATCCCGGCCCCCCCCTGTGTGAAATGGTAAGGGGGTACCCCCTACCATTTCACTAAAAAACTGTCAAAAATGTTAAAAATGACAAGAGACAGTTTTTGACAATTCCTTTATTTAAATACTTCTTCTTTCTTCTATCTTCCTTCATCTTCTGGTTCTTCTGGCTCTTCTGGTTCTTCCTCCGGCGTTCTCGTCCAGCATCTCCTCCGCGGCGTCTTCTATCTTCTTCTCCTCGGGCCACTCTGCACCCATGGCATGGGGGGAGGCTCCCGCTCTTCTCTTCATCTTCTTCTCTTCTTCTTTTTCTTCTCAGGGCCGCTCCGCATCCATGCTGGCATCATGGAGGGAGGCTCCCGCTGTGTGACGGCGCTCCTCGTCTGACAGTTCTTAAATAATGGGGGCGGGGCCATCCGGTGACCCCACCCCCCTCTGATGCACGGGACTTCCCTGTGGCATTCCCCGTGACGTCACAGGAAAGTCCCGTCAAGTCACCGTGCGTCAGAGGGGGGCAGGGTCACCGGGTGGCCCCGCCCCCGTTATTTAAGAACTGTCAGACGAGGAGCGCCGTCACACAGCGGGAGCCTCCCTCCATGATGCCAGCATGGGTGCGGAGCGGCCCGGAGAAGAAAATGAAGAAGAGAAGAAAAGAAGAAGAGAGGAAGATGAAGAAGATGAAGAGAAGAGCGGGAGCCTCCCCCCATGCCATGGGTGCGGAGCGGCCGAGGAGAAGAGGATAGAAGACGCCGCGGAGGAGATGCTGGACGAGAACGCCGGAGGAAGAACCAGAAGAGCCAGAAGAACCAGAAGATGAAGGAAGATAGAAGAAAGAAGAAGTATTTAAATAAAGGAATTGTCAAAAACTGTCTCTTGTCATTTTTAACATTTTTGACAGTTTTTTAGTGAAATGGTAGGGGTACTTTTGTACCCCCTTACCATTTCACACAGGGGGGGGGGCCGGGATCTGGGGGTCCCCTTGTTAAAGGGGGCTTCCAGATTCCGATAAGCCCCCCGCCCGCAGACCCCCACAACCACCGGCCAGGGTTGTGGGGATGAGGCCCTTGTCCTCATCAACATGGGGACAAGGTGTTTTGGGGGGCTACCCCAAAGCACCCTCCCAATGTTGAGGGCATGTGGCCTGGTACGGTTCAGGAGGGGGGGGGGGCCGCACTCTCGTCCCCCCCTCTTTTCCTGCGGCCTGCCAGGTTGCGTGCTCGGATAAGGGTCTGGTATGGATTTTTGGGGGGACCCCACGCCATTTTTTTTTTTTTTTTTGGCGCGGGGTTCCCCTTAAAATCCATACCAGACCTGAAGGGTCTGGTATGGAATTTAGGGGGAACCCCACGTCATTTTTTTTTTTTAATTTTGGCCGGGGTTCCCCTTAATATCCATACCAGACCTGAAGGGCCTGGTATGGAATTTAGGGGGACTCCCACGTCATTTTTTTTTTAAATTTTGGTTCGGGGTTCCCCTTTGGGGAATTCCCATGCCGTTTTTATCAATGAATTTCTATGTGTATTGTCGGCAATGCAATAGCCGCGGGTAGTTTTAAATGAGTTTTTTCCTTCAAAATGTCATTTTGCTGTCAGACTGTTCTAAACACAGGAAACATGCGCCCCTTTACAGGCATACTATAGACACCCCCCAGGTACGAAATTTAAAGGGATATTACACTTTTATTGTTTGACTTTAAGCATTATTAAAATCACTGCTCCTGAAAAAACGGCCGTTTTTAAAACTTTTTTTTGCATTGATCCATGTCCCCTGGGGCAGGACCCAGGTCCCCAAACACTTTTTATGACAATAACTTGCATATTAGCCTTTAAAATTAGCACTTTTGATTTCTCCCATAGACTTTTAAAGGGTGTTCCGCAGCATTCGAATTTGCCGCGAACACCCCAAATTGTTCGCTGTTCGGCGAACTTGCGAACAGCCAATGTTCGAGTCGAACATGAGTTCGACTCGAACTCGAAGCTCATCCCTACTGGTGACCCCACAATAGGGATAAAACTTTTTCGCAGAAGAGAGTTTAATAAGACTCGTGGCCACTCATTACAATTAGAAGAAAAGAGGTTTAACCTTAAACTACGTAGAGGGTTCTTTACTGTAAGAGCGGCAAGGATGTGGAATTCCCTTCCACAGGCGGTGGTCTCAGCGGGGAGCATTGATAGCTTCAAGAAACTATTAGATAATCACCTGAATGACCGCAATATACAGGGATATGTAATGTAATACTGACACATAATCACACACATAGGTTGGACTTGATGGACTTGTGTCTTTTTTCAACCTCACCTACTATGTAACTATGTAACTATGTAACATTGTTCAGTACCCTTTGTTTTTCTTGCCTTTTTTTATTTATTTTTCTAAATTTTTTCTATACCGGTGTTAATTTTGACCGCAAATTTTAATTTAAATTTAGTTTTGACTAAAATGCCATTTAGTTTTAGTCATATTTTAGTCATCTGAATTGTTTTAGTTTTAGTCGACTAAATAACATAAGATTTTAGTCGACTAAATCTATAATAGATTAGATCAACTAAAATGTAATGACCGAGATTACATTTGCCACCCATCCGGGTCTCACCCAGACAGTCCGGGTTTGGAGCTGGGTGCCCAGATTTCAGGCTGCCTGAAACCCGGACACCCGACTTAGCAGAGACCGGGCGGCAGCCTTTAATGAACTCAGTGCGGCCAGTCATTGCAGAACCACAGGGCAGCCCGTGACGGGTGTGTGCCCTGTGCTGGTGCTCATTTGGGGCTCTGTATCTTTAAATTTCCACAGTAAAATCATACCGTATTGTAAGATATCATAGAGGGGGGTGTGTATGACACATCTGCATTGTAAACGTTTTGGTCCAATGGGAGATTTTGTTTCTGACCCATTTAGAAATAGTGCAAAAATATCAGTTTGGAACCAATGGGTTGAGATTTGGGGCTCTGTATCTTTACATTTCTCACCGTATTGTAAATGTTAGAGAGGGTGATGTATGTGTGACAACTCTGTGTAATCATTATTTTATATATTACATTATCTTATATTTAGTTTTTCTGTGTTGAATATTCTACCAAAAAAACTTGTTTGATAGCAAAACCTCTGATTACAACTGTCTGATGACTCCAGTCTGTGCAGAGGGGTGGAGGGGCGGAGTGCAGAGGGGTGGAGGGGCGGAGTGCAGAGGGGTGGAGGGGCGGAGTGCAGAGGGGTGGAGGGGCGGAGTGCAGATCTCATCTGTCAGTCAGGGGAACCGGATTGTGTTGGTTCTATTTAGCTAACAATGAACAAATCTGTTTACCCCCCTGCTGGACAGGACCGGAACAACAGGGCTGGCTCAGCACCACTGACCAGGACACCCACTGGGTCCCCCGTTGGCCGGGACCAGGGCCGCAGTTAGAAATCATGGGGCCCCGTACAATGTACCTGACAGGGCCCCTTGGCCCCGCCCACAACCCCACCCTGGCTCCACCCCTGACCCCATGGTGTCTTGAAATCTGGGGGAATGGTGGCAGGAGCTGAAACATGTAACATGTTCCAAAAGGTGAACCTTTAAAGCCGTGTTTCACCCAAAAAAAAAAAAACATTAAAAGCCACCAGCTACACCTACTGCACACATACTACACACACACACACACTGCACACACACACTGCAGCTGCTGGCTTTCAATAAATGGACACTTACCTGTCCTGGAGTCCAGTGATGTCGGCACCCGCAGCTGATGTTTCCATCACCTGTCGGGTGCTCTGCCGCCATAGCAGGTACGGGAACCTGGCAGTGTAGCCTTTCGGTTTCACACCGGGAACCCTACTGCGCATGCATGGGGCCCATCTCCTCTCTTCTATTGGCCCGGCTGCCGGGGGAGGAGGAGGAGGGAGCCCCGCGGTGATGTCACAGCTCCACGGCAGGGACTCCTGGAAGTGGAAAAGGAGTTCTGTCACACGAGGCTGAGGTGAAGAGAGCACACATACAGCCACCTCAATTGGAGAGCTCGACAATAGAGCCTGACAAACAGCCATCTGCCCAGACCAACCAGCAAGGATTCCATCCTCATGTACAGAGAACAGCGGTTATGGTAGTGGTTTTCTGCAGCATTTAATCAGCTGACCTGCCTCTGTATTTAAACTGCTGAATTCATCACCTTGGAACGTCCATTCGGAGGTTGCGTCCATACAATGAATTTGTGCCTTTCTGGTTACCCCTTAATAGGGATGAGCTTCGAGTTCGAGTCGCACTCATGTTCGACTCGAACATTGGCTGTTTGCAAGTTTGCCGAACAGCAAACAATTTGGGGTGTTCGCGGCAAATTCGAATGCCGTGGAACACCCTTTAAAAGTCTATGGGAGAAATCAAAAGTGCTAATTTTAAAGGCAAATATGCAAGTTATTGTCATAAAAAGTGTTTGGGGACCCGGGTCCTGCCCCAGGGGACATGGATCAATGCAAAAAAAAATTTTTTAAAACGGCCATTTTTTCAGGAGCAGTGATTTTAATAAAAGAACCAGAAGAACCAGAAGATGAAGGCAGATAGAAGAAAGAAGAAGCATTTAAATAAAGGAATTGTCAAAAACTGTCTCTTGTCATTTTTAACATTTTTGACAGTTTTTTAGTGAAATGGTAGGGGTAAGTACCCCCTTACCATTTCACACGGGGGGGGCCGGGATTTGGGGGTCCCCTTGTTAAAGGGGGCTTCCAGATTCCGATAAGCCCCCCGCCCGCAGACCCCCACAACCACCGGCCAGGGTTGTGGGGATGAGGCCCTTGTCCTCATCAACATGGGGACGAGGTGTTTTGGGGGGCTACCCCAAAGCACCCTCCCAATGTTGAGGGCATGTGGCCTGGTACGGTTCAGGAGGGGGGGGCCGCACTCTCGTCCCCCCCTCTTTTCCTGCCACCTGCCAGGTTGCGTGCTCGGATAAGGGTCTGGTATGGATTTTTGGGGGGACCCCACGCCGTTTTTTTTTTTTTTTTTTGGCGCGGGGTTCCCCTTAAATCCATACCAGACCTGAAGGGCCTGGTATGGAATTTAGGAGGACTCCCACGTCATTTTTTTTTTTAAATTTTGGTTCGGGGTTCCCCTTTGGGGAATTCCCATGCCATTTTTATCAATGAACTTCTATGTGTATTGTCGGCAATGCAATAGCCGCGGGTAGTTTTAAATGAGTTTTTTCCTTCAAAATGTCATTTTGCTGTCAGACTGTTCTAAACACAGGAAACATGCGCCCCTTTACAGGCATACAATAGACACCCCCCAGGTACGAAATTTAAAGGGATATTACACTTTTATTGTTTGACTTTAAGCATTATTAAAATCACTGCTCCTGAAAAAATGGCCGTTTTTAAAACTTTTTTTACATTGATCCATGTCCCCTGGGGCAGGACCCAGGTCCCCAAACACTTTTTATGACAATACCATGCATATAAGCCTTTAAAATTAGCACTTTTGATTTCTCCCATAGACTTTTAAAGGGTGTTCCGCAGCATTCGAATTTGCCGCGAACACCCCAAATTGTTCGCTGTTCAGTGAACTTGCGAACAGCCAATGTTCGAGTCAAACATGAGTTCGACTTGAACTCAAAGCTCATCCCTACTTAGCACAGAGATCACAGCCTGACATTACCTGCCACACACCGCCCGATCATCACCGACATCTCCTCTATCCGGGGTACAGATCACACACAGCGGACACCCAATACAGAAAATACAGGGGGAGGGACATGAGAGGAGGGAGGAAGAGGAGTGAATTCAGACACACCAGGGGGCGGGGCGTATACATGATACGGCTCACTCATAGGTGCAGTCGAGCAAAGTGGTTTATGGTAATTCATTCCATAAACACGAAGTTGTGTGCGAAATGTGAAAGGAAATGACTCACATGTTGGTTCTGTCAAACGTGAACCTTACAGCATTGTAGAAGTCTGGTGTGTGAGGCATGTGGGAAGGAAGTAGTTCTGATAATTAGAGGAGAGGGGATTTGGGTACAACAATCCTCATCACATATCTCAGGAAATGTTTCAGTAATAAATAGAACACACGATGGTCTTGTGAGATCTGTCCGGTGATGATTGTACACTCCGCCTGTCTGTACTGCAGGGTGACATAGAAGGGACATCATTACTGATATCACACTGGATGATGGATATGGGGGAGGGGAGGGGGGATGTTGGGGGGATTTATCATCCTCTGATCAGATCTGAGTGCAGAGATCACCGACTTCCCAATACCAATCATCATTATCAATAGTCACTGCTGTACAATCCAATATCTCCAACACTCTATTCATCACCTCATCTCCTATACAATGTATCCAATATAGGGGAGGAGGGGAGATCTCTGTATATAGGAATGAATATACAGTATATCACAAAAGTAAGTACACCCCTCACATTTCTGTAAATATTTTCTTCTATCTTTTCATGTGACAACACTGAAGAAATGACACTTTTCTACAATGTAAAGTAGTGAGTGTACAGCTTGTATAACAGTGTAAATTTGCTGTCCCCTCAAAATAACTCAACACACAGCCATTAATGTCTAAACTACTGGCAACAAAAGTAAATACACCCCTAAGTGAAAATGTCCAAATTGAGCCCAATTAGCCATTTTCCCTCCCCGGTGTCATGTGACTCATTAGTGTTACAAGGTCTCAGGTGTGAATGGGGAGCAGGTGTGTTAGATTTGGTGTTATCGCTCTCACTCTCTCATACTGGTCACTGGAAGTTCAACATGGCACCTCATGGCAAAGAACTCTCTGAGGATCTGAAAAAAAGAATTGTTGCTCTACATAAAGATGGGCTAGGATATAAGAAGATTACCAAGACCCTGAAACTGAGCAGCAGCACGGTGTCCAAGAAAAGAAAAAAGAAAAGGAGGGCGCACGGACCTAGTACATTACCACTGGTAAGGCTTTATTAAAGCATAGAAACAGCAAGATGTATACTCACAAACAAGTGTTTGTACAAGGCTTTGACAATTGAGTAGGTACGCTGTTCTGAAGACCGGCACACCAGGACCTGATGTCAAGAAGCCCGCTTAGGCTCTGAAGAAAGGGGGTACTTACTCCCCCGAAACGCATCAGACATTAGCCATTTTGTAATATCGGGTTTGACCTTCTCGACATCAGATCCTGGTGTGCCGGTCTTCAGAACAGCGTACCTACTCAATTGTCAAAGCCTTGTACAAACGCTCGTTTGTGAGTATACATCTTGCTGTTTTTATGCTTTAATAAAGCCTTACCAGTGGTAATGCACTAGGTTGGTGCGCCCTCCTTCTTTTCTTTTTAGTCTATGAATACCCATTATTCTGAGGAGGGCTGCAAGACGGCAGGCATTGCTCCATAAAGTTGGTCGCACCACACATTAAGATACTTGACACCCGAGTGCAGGAGAGATTTCTACTGTTTTTGCACAGTGTCCAAGACCATAGAGCAGTGTAACAGGACAAGTTCCACTCAGAACAGGCCTCGCCATGGTCGACCAAAGAAGTCGAGTGCACATGCTCAGTGTCATATCTATAAGTTGTCTTTGAGAAATAAACGTATGAGTGCTGCCAGCATTGCTGCAGAGGTTGAAGGGTGGGGAGGTCAGCCTATCGGTGCTCAGACCATACGCCGCACACTGCATCAAATTGGTCTGCATGGCTGTCGGCCCAGAAGGAAGCTTCTTCTAAAGATGATGCACAAGAAAACCCACAGTTTGCTGAAGACAAGCAGACTAAGGACATGGATTACTGGAACCATGTCCTGTGCTCTGATGAGGCCAAGATAAACTTGTTTGGTTCAGATGGTGACAAGTGTGTGTGGTGGCAACCAGGTGAGGAGTACAAAGACAAGTGTGTCTTGTCTACAGTCAAGCATAGTGATGGGAGTGTCATGGTCTGGGGCTGCATGAGTGCTGCCAGCAGAAGGGTCTCTTTAATTAGGCAAATTAAGTGGTCGCCTAAGGCCTCGCGCTCACAAAGGCCTCGCAGCTGCTTAATATGCCCAATTAAAGAGTCGCCTCTCGTAGGGGTGGAGAACAGGGTTTGCTGACAGTGGGTGGCCACGGCGTGTCCTCCCCCGGACAGGTGCAGTGTGAGCAGAGCGGGCGGCAGGCTTAGTAAGATGAAGTCCTGCAAAGTCAGTCATACATAATTTATCTACCAAAAAGTGTTTTCCAGCACTAAACCTTTCATCTGATTTCTAAATTGCTGCATTTGTAAATTTCAAAAGCCAATATAAAGGAATAGTAGTGGTAAAAAAAAACACTTCTGGGTTTAACCAATCTTGTTTTTTGTATAATTCTCCTTTAAGGGGGCATAGCAAGGGGGTTTCCTTAGCCTGCATACTTTTGCTGATAGGTGTCCCTCGTTTTCCATCGCAAAAAGTTGGGAGGTATGGCAAGATGGCGGTGACGAAACGTCCCTTCCGTTCTGATGGGTCGCCTAATCTGACGAAACAGGGGCTCTTTTTCCTGTGTGGATGTCTCCGCTTCTTTTGGGATGACGTCATGTAGATTCCTCCTCCAGGTAAAATGTCACCAGACAAAATGTAGTTGCAAAGTCTTCATGACACTTCCCGACAGGTCTGGTGTTTTGTCAGATTAGGCGACCTGTCACATTTTGTAATGGAAGTGATGTTCTGTTGCTGCCATCTTGCTACACTCTGCACTCGTCCACAGTAAGAATATACTAAGAAGGCGGCAAGCGGACATCTTGTTACACCCATTGGAGTTTTGCATTTTGCACTTATTTTTAACAGTAAACTGAGCTTTTATGGTGAAATTCAGTACAGTGGAACCTCGGATTACAAGCATAATCCGTTCCAGGAGAATGCTCGTAATCCAAAGTACTTGCATATCAAAGGGAGTTTGCCCATAGATGTCAATAGAAACAAAGATAATTTGTTCCGCATTGACTTCAATGGCATGCAATACCGCATGTGGCCAGAGGTTGGGGGGGCGCCGGAGAGCCTCGGAAATGATCAGAAAGGCCAGAGGACAGCTCGGCTGAACATGGATAACTTCGGAAAGGCTCAGGGATGGAGTATTTCCGAGGTTTTCTGAATGGCTCAGCTTCGCTCAGCTCCGGTGCCCCCCCCCACCTCAGGCCAAATGTGGTACTGCACACCGCTGTGGCTTGAATCCTGCTCGTTTTGTGAAACAACACTTGCAAACCGAGTGGGGATTTTTAAAAATACAGTGCTCGTATTGTGAAACTCTCGTTAACCGCGTTACTCGCAATCCGAGGTTCCATTGTATTTTAAAATCCAAAAGACTGTTTTGACGCTGATTTTTCAAAGCAGAGGTGTTCTGTCAGATTAGCAAACCTGTGAGATCAGCAGGCTTGCCGCTGCTTTTAAAATTCAACATCTAAATAGTGTTACCGACTTCCAAATATTGTATTTCACTATATAAACTCAGTTTACTGGTAAAAATACGTGTGAAATGCAAGACTTCAGTGGGTGTAACAAGATGTCCGCATTGCCGCCCTCTCATTGTATCTTTAGTGCGGACGAGTGTGGGGTGTACCAAGATGGCTGCAACGGAACGTCACTTCAGTTGCATTTTCTGATGGGTAGCAGTATTCTGAACACTGGCCCCTCCTCACCATTGTCCTCTGTGTCTGGTGTTCAGAGAGCTGCTGGATGGATACCCCCCCAATTCTAAGGGTTCCCCTTCATGACCAGGCCAATTTTTTTCGATACAGCACTGGGTTACTTTAACTGACATTTGCACGATCGTTGCAATGCTGTACCCAAATAAAATTGATGTCCTTTTTTCCCCATAAATAGACATTTATTTTGGTGGTATTTGATCACCTCTGTGGTTTTTATTTTTTGCTCTATAAACAAAAAAGAGAGCGACAATTTTGAAAAATATTAATTATTTTTTACTTTCTGCTATAAAACATATCAAATAAAAATGTAAAAAATCTAATTTATTCATCAATTTAGGCCAATATGTATTCTGATACATATTTTTGGTTAAAAAAATCCCAATAAGTGTATATTGATTGGTTTGTGCCAAAGTTATTGCGTCTACAAACTATGAGATATTTTTATGGCATTTTTATTTATTTATTTTTATTACTAGTAATGTCGGCAATCAGAGACTTATAGCGGGATTGCGGCAGACAAATCGCACACTAAGTGACACCTCTGACACTTTTTTGCGGACCAGTGACCCCAATACAGTGATCAGTGCTAAAAATATGCACTGTCACTGTATTAATGACACTGGCAGGGAAGGGGTTAACATCAGGGGCGACCAAAGGGTTAACTGTGTGCCTAGGGAGTGCTTTCTAACTGTGTGTGTGTGTGGGGGGGTTGACTGGGGGAAGACAGAGATCGGTGTTCTTGCTTATCAGAAACACAAGATCTCCATCTTCTCCGCTGGCAGGATGCCGATCTGCCTTGTATTTGTAGGCAGACTGCCGTTCTGCCTCTCTCAGGAACGATTGATGGGTGCCGGAAAACATCAGGTCCGCCGGACCCGTTGATTGGCTCCCTCTGTGTCCAATCACATTAGGAACGGGTCACCGGCTGCGTGCATGCGCGCCTCAGACCCGGAAATAAAGATGACGTACAGGTTCGTGATTTTGCGATGGAGGGCCGCACTCCTGCAGTACATGTACGTGGGGCAGTACTGAAGCAGTAAAAGATCCCATTGCTGTATAACCGCTTCCAACCCGTCCCAACGTCATATGATGTCGCAGACTTGAAGTGGGGATATCTAAATGATGGGTGCAGTTACAGGAATCATCCAGATATCTTCACCATAAGAACAATCATAGTGACTGTTGAGCTGCTTGATCTTTTTTTCAGGCAGTGGGAGTGGACGACGTCCCCCCTCCCGCCGCCCTCCGATGCTTCTCCCGGTTTGCCCCTGCGATCAGCGAATTGGAGAAGGAACCGACCAGCGCTGGATGATGACCATGGGGATTTCCCATAGGCCAGATGGTCCCCGGAGTCTCTATGATCGTTTGGAGGCCAGGCGTGATGTTATGACATCACGCCCGGCCTCTGCATTTGAAAAAAGGGAAGCCAAGATCGTTTTTTTTTTTTATTTCAGGCTTCCCAGCCTAGAGGAGAGATGTGGGGGCTTATTGACCCCCCAGATCTCAATGTAAAGAGGAGCTGACACTCACTATTCATATTACAAGGGAGGTTTACATTTCTTGTAAAAGGAATAAAAGTGATCAAAAAATGTTTTTTTAAAGAAAACATCAAACTAAAAAATAAAAGTAAAATTAACAACAAAAATAAATTTAAAGTGCCCCTGTCCCTGTGTGCTCGCTCGCAGAAGTGAATGCATACGTAAGTCACGCCCCCCATGTGTAAATTTGGGGTACTTTTGGGGTACTTTGTCGCAGTAAGTGGGCTTAGCACTATATGACCATATAGTGTGACCAAACCTCCGTATTTTTTGAATATGTTCAGGTGTTTTTAACTAGCCTTGCAGGAAATTTCATTCTTGTATGTGTGCGCTGTAATATATTTTGTACTGTTTGTAGGTCTTATGGCAGCACCATCTTAATTTTAAACGCATTGTAGGGTGTGCACCCCAAATATGTTTTTGTATACTGTAAACAGGCCCATCGAGACAGGACAGGCAAAACAAGCAATTGCCTGGGACCCCGAGCTGGCCTGGGGCCCCAGCCCTGCCGCCGCTTCCTATAAGCTGCAGCCTGTAGCGTGGCCAAGCTCCTCTTCCTTCCTCCTGCAGTCCACGAGGTACAGGACTCAGGAGATTCCGTTTCCTGTTCCCGGCTGGACTGACAGGAAGTGAACACACTGAGTGCTCACTTCCTTTCAGTCCGGCCGGTGTTCTTCCGAGAAAGGTCCCCTCGGCGGATAATGACCCCCCTGTACTGCGCAGGCGCAGCGCTTGTGCAGTACAAACAACAAGGTAGGCGCCGAAAATATCCAAAGCTGAACAGCTGTGAGTGAGCTGTACACGGCGCCTGCGCAATGAGCAGGACCTTGTGTCTGACGCTGCCGCACGCTCCCGATGCTCGTGCTATTCTGCAAGGGGCAGGTCTATTACTGTGATATCATGTAAGGGGCGGATGGTACAGAAGAGGCCAAATATTAAATTACTGTCATCTCCCATGAAGATTGCAAAACCCAGCCTTAATGTGTTTAAACACGCCGTAATATACCCGCCCCTTGCAGAGTAGCATGAGCATCGGGAGCGTGCGGCATTGTCTGGTAGCATTGGGAGCGTCTGATAGAATGTGGTGTTTAAAGTGGTCTTCATTGCGCAGGTGCGGTGTACAGCTGACTCACAGCTGTGTATGTTTGGCTATTTTCGGCAGCTAGGTAGTCTCGGTAGTGCTTCGTACTGCGCAAGTGCTGCACCTGCACAGTACAGTGGGGTCATTATCCGCCGGGGGAACTTTTTCGGCAAGACACCGGCCGGGAACAGAAAACTGAATCTCCTGACACGCGGTACACGATAGGGAAGGGGGGGGTTAAAAAGAACTTGGGAGGAGTAGTAACGGGGGCTTTGCGTGCGTGCGTGCAGGGGGGGTTGGTGGGCCTCCATGTCCATTTTGCTTCAAACGGCCCTGCCTGTAAACATTTTTAAAGCGTCGCCTATGGGGATTTTTAAGTACTGAAGTTCGGTGCCATTCCACGAGTGTGCGCAATTTTAAAGTGTGACACGTTAGGTATCTATTTACTCAGCATAACATCATCTTTCACATTACAAAAGTTATCCCCGCACTAGTTTAGGTCTCACCAGGTGTAAAGCTGATCTTGCTCTCCAGAGATGAGAGGTTCCAGGTGCTGGCTCATGCTAGTAGAGACTATGTGCAAACAAGAAGATCTGGACAGCCGCACTCCAGGAAGTAATAATCCAAGTTTCTTTATTATAATGTTAAAATCAGGAACACATCAGATACAGGACATCATAGACAGAGTGTACAGATCATAGGCTAACGCGTTTCACACTTATCCAAGTGCTTACTCATAGCTCAAGCTATGAGTAAGCACTTGGACAAGTGTGAAACGCGTTAGCCTATGATCTGTACACTCTGTCTATGATGTCCTGTATCTGATGTGTTCCTGATTTTAAAATAAAGAAACTTGGATTATTACTTCCTGGAGTGCGGCTATCCAGATCTTCTTGTTTGCACATAGTATCATCTTTCACATTCTTAAAGATAATTGGGCTAACTTTACTGTTTTTTTTAATGCATGAAACAGTTTTTTTCCAAAAAAAAAACGCGTTTGAAAAATTGCTGCGCAAATACCGTGACAGATAAAGTTGCAACGACTGCCATTTTATTTTCTAGGGTCTCTGCTAAAAAAAACATATATAATGTTTGGGAGTTCTGTGTAATTTTGTTAGCAAAAAAAAATTATAATTTTTACATGTAGGAGAGAAATGTCAGAATTGGTCCGGTAGGCAAGTGGTTAAATGCCCCGCCCCCTCTGGACAACAGAAAAAAATCAGGACATATATGATGTGGTCTGTTAATTGCATCAACACAGCAGTCTGTTTTTTCAGAGCCCCCCTAGTAACATAGTCTTATTACCTGTTGGGAACCTGCCAGTATGGTCCCCTATACATATTACAATTCAAATACTAGGGATGCACCGATACCAATTTTTTTACGAGTACCGATTATTTTTTTTTTAGTAGTCGCCAATACATAGTTACATAGTTAGTCAAGTTGAAAAAAGACACAAGTCCATCCAGTTCAACCTTAAAAAAATAAAATAAAAAATATCATACAATCCAATATACCCGATTCTATACTATAATAATAATAATAATAATAATAATAATAATACCGATATCTACCACAACTGTTTTGTTTTCACTTCAGCTGTCAGCAACGGTACAAAGCATTGGAAAGTTATTTACAAAGGAAATAAATAGATTTTTTTATTTAATTTGCGCTTTTTCAATGTGAAATGTGTAAATATATAAGTTAATATATAGGTGTAAAAATATTCACTAACAAAGCAAACAAAAAAAAAGTTTTAATTGTTTATCGTTTATAAAATAGGCATAAATACAAAAAAATAAAAAGCAGGAAAATAATAAATAATTGGAGGGGAGTAATAGGGAGTTAATTAAGGCTGATTAGAGTATTTAGGGTTAAGTAATTAAGGAATAATAAGGGGTTAAAGTGGTTTTAAACCCACAAAAAAAACTGCAAGACAAAGGCATAATGAGCTAGTATGCATAGCATACTAGCTCATTATGAAATACTCACCTTAGATCGAAGCCCCCGAAGTGGTCCCCATACACAGCCCTGGCCGGCGACATCGCTCCCGGAGTTACTTCTGGGTATCGCGGGTTCCCGCGCTGTGATTGGCTGGAACTGCGATGACGTCACTCCCGCGCATGTGCACAGGAGCCGCCAGTAACGGCACACTAACTGAAGCAACGGCACAGACGTGCCATTGCTTCAGTGCACATGTGCCGATGACGTCAGCCCGTGCTGATACAGGTGATATCTCCTAAACTGTGCAGCTTTAGGAGATATCTGGGGTAGCTACAGATAAGTCTTATTATATACTTACCTGTAGTATAAAGTGGTCTGTAAAGAGGAACATTTGTTACATAGTTACATAGTAGGTGAGGTTGAAAAAAGACACAAGTCCATCAAGTCCAACCTATGTGTGTGATTATATGTCAGTATTACATTGTATATCCCTGTATGTTGTGGTCGTTCAGGTGCTTATCTAATAGTTTTTTTAAATTATCGATGCTCCCAGCTGAGACCACCGCCTGTGGAAGGGAATTCCACATCCTAACATCCTAATCCTCTTACAGTAAAGAACCCTCTACGTAGTTTAGGGTTAAACCGCTCTTCTTCTAATTTTAGTGAATGGCCGCGTGTCTTATTAAATTCTCTTACGAGGAAATCCCTTTGATCTGCAGAAACAGAAAGATACAAAAAGAAACAATGTTTCTTTCTATTTTAGTGTTTCAGCTGCCGAGCAATGTTGTTAATAATTGCATTTGCATGAGTACCGATACTGATACTAGTACTGGTGCAACCCTACCAAATACACAACTAAACGAAGGCCTGATTGACACAAGTGTGCTACAATGTACACCCCTATGAGGGCCGTGTTTACCCGCATGGGGATGTACAGTAGTTCCCCTGCAGGCAGCCCTGTTCATGTCAGTTGGGACTCACAACACAGACGCCGCTCCTAATATGACATCTGTGTGGGTGCATGGTCCCCGAACACACTGTCTGTGTCATTTCCTGTAACAGACCAAGCTGTTCAGTAAACCTGAGTTACACTGGCTGGGAAAACTGTACAGCACTGCTGAAGCACACAGCAAGGTATGTACCCCGAGTGTAATGTGTGAATTTGAATGACACCCCTGCCCTCCTCCTAATCCCTGACCCCTCCTTTCTATCCCTGGCCCCTCCTCTCTCCCTGACCCCTCCTCTCTCTCCCTGGCCCCCCATCTCTCTTCCTGACCCCTCCCCTCTCTCCCTGAGCCCCCTCTCTCTCCCTGAGCCCCCTCTCTCTCCCTGAGCCCCCTCTCTCTCCCTGAGCCCTCCTCTCTCTCCATGGCCCCTCCTCTCTCTCCATGGCCCTTCCTCTTTCTCTCCCTATCTCCCCCTTCCCCCCTCTCTCTCTCCCCCTTCCCCCTCTCCCTCCCTCTCCCCCCCTCTCTCTCTCTCCCCCTCTCTCCTCTTCTCTCCTCTCTCCCCCTCTCTCCTCTCTCCCCCTCTCTCCTCTCCCCCCCTCTCTCTTCTCTCCCCCTCTCTCCCCTTCTCTCTCTCTCCTCTCCCCCTCTCTCTCCTCTCTCCCCCTCTCTCCCCCTCTCTCTCCTCTCTCCCCCTCTCTCCCCTTCTCTCTCTCTCCTCTCCCCCTCTCTCTCCTCTCTCCCCCTCTCTCTCTCTCTCTCTCTCTCCCTGCCAGCACTGGAGAGAGTTTTACCCCAGTCTGTTTATTAACCACTTGCCGACCGCCGCACGCCGATGTACATCCAAGGTTTGGTGGCGGATATTGTTGTTATGGCAGCAGCTAGCTGCCATAACCCCGGTATCCCCATTTTCGTGCGGCGGTTGGCTTTCAGATAAAAGTGGTCTCTGCGGCAGATCACTTTTATCGGTGGCGGGAGAGGGCCCCCCTCCCGCCGCAATCCAGGGCCCTCCGCCACTTACCAGAGCCATCGGTAGCGGCGGAGTTGATCGCATCTGTGCCCTTGTTGTGCCTGGAGACGAGTGAGGGGAAGATGGAGCCCACTTGTCTCCATGACACTGCAGGGCGGAAGCGACGTCAAAAGGTCACTTCCGCCCATACTTCTTAAAAGGCACATTTTTTTCAATGTCGTTTTTTTAAATGACTTTTTTTTTATTGCATTTTAGTGTAAATATGAGATCTGAGGACTTTTTGCCCCCAGATCTCATATTTAAGAGGTCCTGTCATGCTTTTTTCTATTACAAGGAATGTTTACATTCCTTGTAATAGGAATAAAAGTGACACAATTTTTTTTAAACAGTGGGAAGAAAATGGCAAAAACGTCACATGGTTACAGTATTGCATAATGTGACAGCACTGAAAGCTGAAACTTGTCCTGGGCAGAAAGGGGGGGAGGTTCCCGGTATTGAAGTGGTTAAACCTGATTTCCATAAACGTTCCGCATTCATTGCTGAATGAACACAGGAAGTCGCTCACTCGGGGCGGCTGCCATTCAAAGAACACCTTGCATATTTTTTTTTTTTTTCAATGAGTACAAGGCATTCTCTGATTGGATGAGGTGGATCGGTGATACCCTTATTTCCACCTCATCCAATCGGGGAATGCCTTATGTTCATTGAAAAAATACAAGGTGTTCTGTGAATGGCGGTCATATCGTGCGACCCCCTGTGTTCATTATGCAGCAGGGAAGACTTGGAAGACGGTGAGGATCATAGTGGCGACTACTAGAGGGATTCTCTGGTACTGCGCCGGTCTCACAGGTACAGAACATGTATACTTCATTGATCCATGCTGGACAGATGTAACTATGAAATACAATCCATCCCTGAAGTTCAGCTTTAATCACAGGATCACATGATATTATTTTAATGCAGGATTTAAAAATATTAAAAGTGAATTTTAACCACTTCAGCTCCGGAAGGTTTTCCCCTTCATGATCGGGTTATTTTTTGCTATTTGCCACTTTGCTAATTTAACTGGCAATTGCACTGTACCCGAAATTATGTTTCTATTTTGTTTTTCACACAAATGGAGCTTTCTTTTATCACCACTGGGTTTTTTCTATATTTTATTATAAGTGAAAAAAGACCAAAAATTTTGAAAAAAAAAACAATATTTTTTACTGTTATAAAACGTATCCAATTTAAAAAAAAAAATCAAATTTCTTCATTAATTTAGGACAAAATGTATTCTGCTACATGTCTTTGGTTAAAAAAAATAGAAAATCCCAATAAGTGTATATTGGTTGGATTGTGTGAAAGTTATAGAGTCTACAAACTATGGGATATGTACTGGAGTGTGTTTTTTTTTTTTTAGTAGTGGGACTGTGACAGTGCAGCGGGCAATCTGACACTGGGGGGGAGACACATTAACTGACATCACCAGTGACACTAATACAGTGATCTGTGATAATACTATACACTGTCACAGTACTAATGACACTGGCTGGGAAGGGGTTACCATCTGGGTAATCAAGGGGTTAAGTGTGTATTGTGTGCTGCTGCTTTTTACTAGAAATCTTTCTGTTCCTTCTCCCTGCTTTACAGGGAGAAAAAACTAAGATATTGTTTCCCCTGTGCAGAGCTCTGTGTTGTTTTTATCTATACAGGGCTCTGGGCTGTGATTTAACAGCCAATCAACAGATCCCGTCCATGAATCATTGGCTGAGACCTGCTGACAAAATCCCGCTGTGTCTACACAGATACATCGCTGTGCCTGGAGGAGCCGCCTGTCTGTAGTACAATACAGATGGGGGTCCTAAAGAGGTTAAACTACTTTACAATGGTAAATCTTATATAAGGTGATTGGGTTACATTTTTAAAGATGCTCTGAAAAAAAAAGGTAACAGCATGAAGCTGAAGTCGGCTCCTTATTCGGCCAGCTTCTTATTCTGGTTGGATCTTTATTCACAAAAGTGATTATTTACTAAACAAACATTTCAATGGGAAATTCCGAATAAGAAGCCAAACTATTTCTATATGAAAACCATCTTGGTTCACCCAAATTCCACTTGTTTTATACTCATTGGGCATCCTACTATATATACACAAAACAGCTGGTCCAAAAGATCGGGGCACCCACTCTTTAGGTGCCACCACTGTGCCAGGAGTACCCTCAATGTGCAAAAGCTGCTATTTTAAATGAAATGATATATAAAAGTATTTACAATATAGGTTAAAGTAAATAGTAGCGCTGATTAAATAAACAATATAAATCAGTGAACCCGGTGACAGGTGATAGTGATTAAACCTTAATCCCCTCATCTCCACCACCCCTTGTCTCAGCAGTCGGCAGCAGAGAGGAGGACAGAACTCCTCCTTCAGATCCTGCCCCTCTCTGTGCAGCTGCAGCAACCCCTCGTCTCCACCTCCCCTGGTCTCAGCATTAAGAAGATCTGAAGGAGGAGTTCTGTCCTCCTCTCTGCTGCCGACTGCTGGGACAAGGGGTGGTGGAGATGAGGGGAATGCTGCAGCTGCAGGAGAGGTGTGAGGGCCACATGAAATGACCTGGAGGGACGGTTTTGGCCCGAGGGCCTTGTGTTTGACACCTGTGTCCTAGAGGGTTAAATATTGAGCTGGATCTCAATTGCTTTATAAATAAATTAAAGTTGATGGGATTGTTGTCATTATTGAGTAATGGGTTCCTATGCTGTATAACTGATTAATAAGTAATGGGTTAGTTTACATGTTTTATAATATATTGTTTATATATTTTTTGGTTCATGTATATTCATTTATTTGATGTATATTCCATGATCCAGTAATTAGTGGCGGAATCGCCTATTCTGTACATTATATTCTGTAATTTCTATATACCAATGTGTGCTAATTGTGATTGATGTTGTATCCCGCAATATAAATGTAAGCAGAGGAAGTGCGGGTTGTATTGTGGTTGCGGGGACACGCTGATAGCGCATGCGCTGTAGGTTGTTTTCCGCTTAATTGATGGGACATTATAAAAGGGAGGTTGCCGTACAGCCAATCCCATGAGTAAGTCGTGATGACGGACGTTGGCTGTACAGGAACCAGTTGGTAACGCTTGGCGCTATACTGGAAGTGACGCTCCGAGGAGCACAATCTCTGGTTGGTGAGGTTCAGTTCACACATGTTGTGTCCGCTGTGTCCGCACTTCACCAGGACTTGATGTTGTAAGTGAATGTTTCTTTGCTTTATTTGATCTTATCTTATGCAATGTTTGAAGCTTTTTAACAGAAATACATTTTGTGGAGTGTGGAGAATCCATGATATCGGGTGTCACCTCTGGATATCTTTGGATGTTTAACCCACTTTAATGGTTGATGGTGGTTTGCCGAGCCTGAGAGTGCAAGACATCGTTATTTGGTGAGTGCAAAACCAAAGGGGAGTGGAAACACGGATTGGTTGTGGTGAAAGCTCTGAAGATCTCACATCAGGACAATTTCATTCATTTTTTTCATTTAAAACATCCTGGTTTCATTGATGGACTGTTTAATTACGGACTTTATTTTTTATTCATTTACTAATGTATGAGGTTTAATCACTATCACCGGGTTCACTAATTTTATATTGTTTATTTAATCAGCGCTACTAATTACTTTACCCTATATTGTAAATACTTTTATATATATCATTTTATTTAAAGTAGCACCTTTTGCACATTGAGGGTACTCCTTGCAGTGGTGGTACCTAAAGAGTGGGTGCACTGATCTTTTGGACCAGCTGTGTTTATATATATATATGCCCAATGAGTATAAAATAAGTGGAATTTGGTTGAGCCAAAATGGTTTTCATATAGGAATGGCTTGGCTTCTTATTCAGAATTTCCCATTGAAATGCATGGCTGTCAGGAAGACAGTTTATATGATTTCTATCACTTGGATCAGGCCAAATTGAACTTTCCTATATATTAGGACGCCCAATAAGTATAAAACAAGTGGAATTTGGGTGAGCCAAGATGGTTTTCATATAGGAATAGCTCAGGGGTGGATCCAGAGTCTAGTCTCGGGAGTGGCACTGACAGAAAGTACTTTTTTGGGGGATAATTTATGGGGGAAATGGCTGGTGTTGGCGCTTCAATCATCCCGGCACCATGGTTGTTATGGTGTCAGAATGATTGAAGCACATTATTTCTATTATTACAATGTAATATAAAATGAAATAGTTCAACTCACCATAATGCAGAATCAGTGGGAGCCCTGAGTGTGTCACTTGCCACCATCGCCTGTCACCAGATGCAGATTGTCACATCACCTGCCACATGTTGCGGCCTGTACCACGTTGCGGATTGTCACGTCCCTGCTAAGGTGGTCTCTTGCTGTGTCTCTCTAAGGTAGTCTCTTGCTGTGCCCAGAGTCAGGCAGCAGATTACATCATCTCCCTGCTACCTGACTGGTAATCTTTCTTCTGCACGCAGCTGCCTGCACAGTGAGGGCGGAACTGCAAGGATGCAGGGCAGGCTCCAGGCAGTGAGAGATGATGTCATCTCTCTGCTCCCCTGCCTGCCGGCTCCCTGATTGGCCAGCCGCCCGCTCACCGACCGAGCCGCCCAGCTGCTCACCCAGTCTCTCACTCGCCCGCCGAGCCTCCTGCCTGCTCTCCAACTGAGCCGCCTGGCCTGCCTGCAGAGCAGCCTGCCCACTCACCCACCCGCAATCTCGGGGGAGGGGGGGCAATTGCCTCGTTGTTCCCCCCAGATCAGCTCCTGGAATAGCTTGGAGTCTTATTCAAAATTTCCCATTGAAACGCATGGCTGCCATGGTGCCTCGTTTGGTGCCATATTTTATGATTTATATAACTTGGCTCGGGCCAAATTGAACTTTCCTATATATTAGGACGCCCAATAAGTATAAAATAAGTGGAATTTGGGTGAGCCAAGATGGATTTCATATAGAAAGACTTATTTATTCAGAATTAACCCTTTAAATACACGGCAGTGAGGGAGACAGAATTGGTGTTAAGGTTCACAATTTTATTATAAACGTTGCAGATGATTGTTTAGTAAATAATCACTTTTGTGAATAAAGATCCAATCAGAATAAGAATCTGGCCGAATAAGGAGCCGACTTCAGCTTCATGTTATCAGCGACAAATATCACAGCTGCTGCCTTTTAATAAACACATTTATTAGTCCAGTCCACAGACCCAGTGCTGTCCTCACCTGGGCAAGTCAGTTATTTTGCTGCTCCCTGACATTGTTATCTTGGATGTTGGAAGTCGGCTACACTGCAGAATATTCCACCCATCCCATGACACCCTGCAGAGCGTTCCACCCATCCCATGACACCCTGCAGAGCGTTCCACCCATCCCATGACACACTGCAGAGCGTTCCACCCATCCCATGACACACTGCAGAGCATTCCACCCATCCCATGACACACTGCAGAGCATTCCACCCATCCCATGACACACTGCAGAGCATTCCACCCATCCCATGACACACTGCAGAGCATTCCACCCATCCCATGACACACTGCAGAGCGTTCCACCCATCCCATGACACACTGCAGAGCATTCCACCCATCCCATGACACACTGCAGAGCATTCCACCCATCCCATGACACACTGCAGAGCGTTCCACCCATCCCATGACACACTGCAGAGCATTCCACCCATCCCATGACACACTGCAGAGCGTTCCACCCATCACATGACACTGCAGAGCGTTCCACCCATCACATGACACTGCAGAGCATTCCACCCATCCCATGACACACTGCAGAGCGTTCCACCCATCCCATGACACACTGCAGAGCGTTCCACCCATCCCATGACACACTGCAGAATATTCCACCCATCCCATGACACCCTGCAGAGCATTCCACCGATCCCATGACACACTGCAGAGCGTTCCACCTATCCCATGACACACTGCAGAGCATTCCACCCATCCCATGACACACTGCAGAGCATTCCACCCATCCCATGACACACTGCAGAGCGTTCCACCCATCCCATGACACACTGCAGAGTGTTCCACCCATCCCATGACACACTGCAGAGTGTTCCACCCATCACATGACACTGCAGAGCGTTCCACCCATCCCATGACACACTGCAGAGCGTTCCACCCATCCCATGACACGCTGCAGAGCGTTCCACCCATCCCATGACACACTGCAGAGCATTCCACCCATCCCATGACACTGCAGAGGCCGCACTTGTGACTGGGCCCTGGTGTTCTGCCACCGTGAGGGGCTCTGAGATGGCAGGAAGGGGGCGCGCTGCAAAATGTGTGAAAGGGTCCCACTGTGGGGGTCATAATAAAGGGCCCCATAACAGGAGTAAAGGGGACTGGATGTGGAGGAAAGGGCCTCGGCACCAGTGGGTCAGGAGGACCTTTCATTGGTTTCTTGCACTGGGGGGGTTGAAGGTTCTGGTTCCTCCTCTGGTGCAACTTCTTTTTTTTCAGGGGATGTTTTGCTTTAATTACAACCCCATCAATAAGAAGCAACATATCCTGACTGCTCTCTCTGATCTGCTGATCTGATCAGTGAGTGGAGGGAAGTCTCCTGTACTCTCATGTATACAGGATCATGTGACCTCATCCATGGAGGTGTGTGAAGTATAAACTGTCTGTTCTCTCTGGATGTCCTCATGTCCTCTTCATGACTTGGTTCTCTCTGCACAGTCTGTATGACATTTCCGGTGATGATAGAAATGGTGATCAGTGATTGGTACACATTGTATCCTTTTATTTCATGTCCTACAACTGTCACTCCATACAGCACACACAGACACGCCTCTCCACTACACAGCCCCGCCCCTTCATGCTAATAGCGCTCCTCCCCCGTCAGCGCCTGATTGGCTGCAAGCAATGAATAATAAGTAGCCATGTGCGCAGAGCCACGCCCAGCTACAGAACGGGGGTTGCTGATTGGAGGGTGGGCGGAGCGTCTCCGATCATCTGTACACAGGGTGAGAGAGAAGGGGGGGAGGGGGAGCAGAGAGGAAATTCACTGCTACTGGGGGAGGGGATAGAGATACAAAACATCCCCAATAAAGAGAAGAAGCCGAGAAAGTGTTATTACAGATCAATTTATAATATAAAATAATTATAATGAATCATTTACCATCAACCAATATACATGACTATGACGTCACACCGATCACCGGACTAAATGTGACTCCATGTTATACAGAGGAGATCCGGATCAATAGATGTCATTCATAGAGAAGAGGGGACCCCCCTCCCCCATCTATAGACCTAGAACATCCCCCCCATACACCGCCAGACACCCCGATTATCTGTAATATCAACACCGACCAACCGAGGGGTCATTACTGATGACTAAGGAAGCCGCCCCTCCCCCAAACCTTTAAATGCCCACCGATACCAATGATGGGGCACTATTCCTCCCACTGATACCAATGATGGGGCACTATTCCTCCCACTGATACCAATGATGAGGCACTATTCCTCCCACTGACACCAATGATGGGGCACTATTCCTCCCACTGACTCCAATGATGGGGCACTATTCCTCCCACTGACTCCAATGATGGGGCACTATTCCTCCAATGACTCCAATGATGGGGCACTATTCCTTCCACTGACACCAATCATGGGGCACTATTCTTCCCACTGATACCAATGATGGGGTACTATTCCTCCCACTGACACCAATGATGGGGCACTATTCCTCCCATGGATACCAACGATGGGGCACTATTCCTCCACTGATACCAATTATGGGGCACTATTCCTCCCACTGACTCCAATGATGGGGCACTATTCTTCCCACTGATACCAATTATGGGGCACTATTCCTTCCAATGACTCCAATGATGGGGCACTATTGACCCTGCTGGCTCCAACCCAAAAATAATTCACATGGACAAATCCATCCAGGTCACATGACACAGAGCAGTGCAGGGAAATCAGAGATGGGAGACCTTTGTGCTTTATTTGCAGGACCCTCCAGGCACTGATGGAGAGGTGTGATGGGGGGATGGTATCACCACTATACACAGGATGGGGGAGGGGGGTGTCTCTAGTATAATTGGGAGGGGGGATACAGTCTCTGTCATACTGATATCAGCCTGGAGGTCCTCAGACCAGGTGAGGAATAATTCTTAAAAATACGGTTTTCCCCCCAAAGCAGCCCAAGAACAGGGAGGGGGATCTGTCACGGTTTGCCGTCCCCTCTGTGCTCAGCTGGATTCTGCCGTCATCTATTCTATATGGTTACATCTGATCTCCGGTCTTCCCTCCAGTCTTGCACAGTTGTACCGGCTCCTTTCCTGGAGTGAAACGGCTTCCTCTGATTTCCCTGCACACTGTGAGCTTTTCACAATGTGCATAGAAGCTGCAGCATGTCAGATAAAGCCCACCTCCTTTCCTGGCTGGAGGACATCCAGCATCATCTAGCCCTTTCCTCTCCAGCCAGACTGTCTCTGACTTCTTTCATTCTTTGGATTTCAGTTCTTTCAATCATGGAGGTTCAGCATCACATGTGGGTGTTATTTAGGGTGGTTTCCATTAAGGTTGCCACCTTTTCTTTAAGCCAAACCCAAACACTTTGTTGATGCATGGCAAAACATTTTTTTGCCCCACCCTTAGAATACCCCCCTTTAGATCCGGGTCCTCTTATATAGGCACCCCCACTTTAGAGACCCCCCATTAGATCAGAGTCTCCTTATATCTGCACCCCCAAGGTAAAATTCACATTGGAGATTGGGGCCAGTGAGAACAGTAGGTAGGTGTGGCCACCAGCCCCGCTCATTATAATAAGAGATCACCGACGGCCACCGCTATTCGCTGCTATCTGCACAGCCAGCGATTACCTTCATAGTGAATGGGGCCGGCGGCAGGACCTAGCTTCTGAGAGCCACAGCAAGAATCTCTGATTCCTGCCGCCAGATACTTTTCACACTGACCCTAATTTCTGATGTGAATGTAGCCTTAGAGACCCCCCATTATATCAGAGTCACCTTAAATAAACAGCCCCCCTTACATACCCCTATTACATTAAAGACCAGCACCCCCTTATAAACCACCCTTTAGATCAGAGTCCCCTTATATCAGCGCCCCCCTTGGAGACCTCCATTAGATCAGTGACCCCCTTATATCAACACCCCCCAGAGACCTCTATTAGATCAGTGACCCCCTTATATCAACACCCCCCAGAGACCTCTATTAGATCAGGGACCCCCTTATATCAGTGCCCCCCCCTAGAGACCTCCATTATATCAGAGTCCCCTTATATCAGCACCTGCCCTTAGAAGAAGGTGAATGAGGGGGGAAGAAGCCAGAGCTCAGGCAGACACTGCCCTCTTATACCAGCGCCCCCTTAGAGACCTCCATTAGATCAGGGACCCCCTTATATCAGTGCCCCTGCCCCTTAAAGACCCCCATTAGATTGCCTTACCATGTGGCAGCCGCAGTGAGCCAGGAAGTGGGAGTCTGAGTTGGGGGACAGAGCTGGGAAGTGGATGGTGTCCCGGCTGCGGTGGATGGTGTCCCGGCTGCGGTGGATGGTGTCCCGGCTGCGGTGGATGGTGTCCCGGCTGCGGTGGATGGTGTCTCGGCTGCGGTGGATGGTGTCCCGGCTGTAGTGGATGGTGTCCTGGCTGAAGAACAGAGAGAGAAGGAGCTTTGCAAACAGCTGCCTGTTGAAGTCTCTGCTGTGGAGAAACCTTCTGCAGACATGGAGGGGAAAACCCCTGGCAGAGGTGTCATCAGCTCACCAGAGCAATGTGGATGGATCTGCATCATACACCCCGGACATGGATTTTGCTGCTACTGCTGAGACCTATAGTTCTACAAACAAGATGACTGCCAGCTCCAAAGAGCCTGTTTCACCTTCACCTGGGCTGATTGATGCAGGTGGGGGAGGGGATCAGCATAGTGCAGCATGTGAAGTGGAGACAGCCATGGAGGTCTCCTGCAATGATTCACCTGTTGCTGTATTAGAACAACCTTCACTCTGCTCAGCTGATAGTCCTGTCCTGATGGAGGAGAAGAGTCTGCCTGGAGGTGATGTGTGTATGGGGACAGCAGTGAGTGAGGACACGGCAGGAACTAGGAATGTGCCAGAAAATAATGACAGCAATAATACTGATAAAGCAAAGGATGTATTGGTGGTGGTGATGAAGGGGTTAATGTGGCTGCTATAGGTAAAAATGACATTTCTCCTGCTCAGCAGAGGAAATATTCATCGGGTGTGCAATCCAATCTCGAATCTGTGCAATCGTTATCTGTCAAAGTTGTTTTAGATGTTTCTAATTGCACAGATGGATCCTCTGCAAGGAAGAATATGGGGAGTTATGCATCTGTTCTGGGGAGTCGCACCAAGGAGGGTGGAGGGAATTTTTTAAATGTTAGTCACAATTTGGGGAGGTTTGGTGGTGGGATGGTAAGTGGGTACAGGAGGAGGAATGTGGTTCAGTTGGAGGGGGAGGGTGGCTGAGCTGGTTCTGGAAATGGGGGTTAAAGCATCAGATATATTTGCTTTGATTTGCCCAGTGGGGAGTTATGAGTATGATTTGTCCTTTGTAAAGCCTGAGGGTTTGGATTTATTTTGGAAGAGGTATAGGAGGTGCAAGGGCCTTCCGCAGTGGAGTGGTTTGGTGCCAAGGGTTATTTCAAGGCAGCCTCTGATAAAATCGGTGACGATCTTGGTGCGTAACGAATCCATACCAGAGGCTGATTTGATAGTATGGCTACGCCGATATGATGAGGTCCTCGCTCCACTGCAGAAGGTCCTTAATCATGGGATATGGACAGGGGCCTGGACAGTGTCACTAAAATTGGGGTGCTGGGCAATGTAGTTCAACACCTGCCCTGTTCAGCTTTTCTGGGGAGGGATAGGCTGACCATTTTCTACCAGGGTCAGCCTAAGGTCTGTAATAAATGTGGTGACAAAGGCCATTTTGCATCTATCTGTACTCGTAAGAAATGCTCACTATGCCAGGATTTGGGCCATTTGGCTAAGGATTGTACCGAAATTCGGTGTAATTTGTGCCAAATTCTTGGTCATCCTTATAGTCAGTGCCCGGAGGCATTACATAACTTGCCAGGATTGGCAGCTGAGCTACAGAGGCCCGATAAAGAGGATGAGGCCGCTAAAGTTAGGGAGGAAACTGTTATTGCTCCTCCTGTGTCTGTTCCAGATTCTGTTTCCCCTAGTGATGTGGTCCCTGAGTCTGTCCCTCTTGTGTCTGTAACATCTGTTGTTTCGGATTCTGTTTCGCCTAGTAATGTGGTCCCTAATCCTACTGTATGTAGATCCTCCAGACTGGCAGAAGCTGCTGGGGGGGCAGGTTTAGCGGATCTTCCCTCTCAGCCTCCAGTCCCTGTCCCTCGACAGTGCAAACGTGGTCAGGGGAGTGTGGGGGTGTTGGATGGGGGAGGGGTTGAGGGAAAGGTGTCCATATCCCATGTCTCACCCTCTGTTGAGGGGGATTCGGATGATGAGGGGTGGGAGAATTTTAGGAGGAAGAAGAAGAGGAAGACAAGTAAAGTGGTAATTTCTTCCTCAGAGTCTGACCCAGGAGGGGTTCCTCTTGGTAATATTTTTTCAGTGTTGTCGGGTGATGATATGTCTGATATATCTTTCTCTTTATCATCCATGGATGAGGGGGAGTCACGTAGTCTGAAGAGAGCTGTTTCGGGTGATGAGAGTGTGGCAAAGGTTAAGAAATGACTACCCCAATCATCCTGATGGCAGTTCCCACTCCGATAAAGGTGGTGACTATTAATGTCGCCAGCATTAAATCTGTAAGAGCTTGTGATATTGCCTTATTTTTGCTCAGCGAGTTTGATGCCGAGATTTTATTTTTGCAAGAGACCTGGCTCAATACTTTGGTAGATGTCCATCTAGCAAAAAGGGAGTGAAGATGCGGTCCCTCCTTTTGGTCTCTTGCGGCTGAGCCCTGCAGTGGAGTTGCGGTTCTTTTTAAAACCAATATGGTAACATGCCGGCGGGTAATTGAGGTAGAAATGGGGAGATGCATGGTCTTAGACGTCTCTGTTAGGGGGCAGGACCTGCGCCTGATCAATATCTTTGGACCGCAATCAAAATGGGGCAGGAAATGGCACCTCACAGAGATCAAGCCCTTCCTTTTTACGTCCCAGCAGGTTGTCTTTGGAGGTGATTTTAACACCATAACTAGGCCTGAAGACAGGAAAGGCTCCATAGACAGGCTGGGTTACGATAGCGTTTTTCTTAGAGACATGGTGATACAAGAAGGCCTGGTAGATGTACATATTAAGCACTGCCCTGGCAGCACGGGATTCACATTTCAGAGAGGGAATAGTCAGAGTAGGATAGATAGGTTTTTTTTTTTTAAAGGAGAACTCTGCTTTCTCGGCTCCTGAGTTGAGGGCGGTGGAGTTCTCTGACCACTGTATGCTGTCTGTGACTCTGAATGCCTCGGACACTCCACCCAGGGGAAGGGGTACCTGGAAACTGAATTTGGCTCTCCTGGAAAATGTAGAGGTAAGACAATCCTTTGAGGATTTTTTTCAGGCACAGGTTTCTATTCTGGACTTTTGCAGCAGTAAGTCAGAGTGGTGGGAGCTTGTGAAACAAAGGGCAATTGGACTTTTCAAGGCCATAAGTAAGAAGAAGCAGCTTGGTATGTACATTGCCTACCAGCATTTGCGGAGGAAGCTTAATCGTCTTGTCTCGTATGGAGGAGATCTCTAAGGTGAAGTTGCTTCTTAGGAAGTGTCAATACGACCGGCATGCCTCCTTGGTTCTGGAGAGGGATTATGGAAAATCACTCACCTGATTCTTACCAGAACTGTAAGCAAGGCATAGCAGTTAAGACAGTCATAGGCCTGAGGGATAGTACGGGTTCCCTGGTGAAGTCCAGATCAGGGATCCTGGAGATCTTCAGATCATATTACGCAGACCTTCTGGGAAGAAAGGAAATTTGTCGGGACAGGATGGAAAGCTTTCTGGATTCCATGGATTTGACAAAACCAATTTCAGTGGATGAGGTTGTTCATGCTATAGAGAAGCTGGCTACCAAAAAATCGTCTGGGCCAGATGGGTTGACAGCTGAATTCTACAAGTGTTTTAAGTCCATTCTGGCTCCCTTTTTAGCAGAGGTTTATAACAGCTGTCTAAAAGAGGGTTCGCTCCCTCCCTCCATGAGGCAATCCGCTGTGATTCTTCTGTCAAAAGGTAAAGACCCCTCAATGATTGAGAGCTGGCACCCCATCAGTCTTCTCAATGTTGATAGAAAGATCCTGGCAAAGATTCTTTTTTGGCGCTTGTCAGCGGCAGGCAATTTGTTGTCCAGTCATCAGCACTGCTCGGTCCAAGGTAGAAGTACTTTTTCAGCAGTTTTAGCTGTCCAGGAGGCTTTGGAACAATGCAGGGCTGCTGGATAGAGAAAGTACTTGCTGGAATTGGATCAGGCGAAGGCTTTTGATCGAGTCAATCATGAGTAGCTGTATTTGCTACTTGGTAGATACGCCCTGCAGGGGAGGTTTATAGATTGGCTGAAGACATTATATAGAGGGGCTGAGAGCTTCCCACTGGTTAATAGTTGGGTTGGACGGCCTTTTGAGGTTGGCTCTGGTGTGCGCCAGGGATGTCCTCTGAGCCCCCTGTTATATGTATTCGCAATCGACCCCTTTATAAGAAGACTAGAGTGGATCTTTGTGCGGGGTGCCTTGGGGCATTGCTGGTGTGCCGCCTTTGAAGGTCGTGGCCTATGCCGATGATGTGTCTGTTATTGTCTCTGAGGCGGAGGAGGCGGAGGAGGCGGAGGAGGTGGTCTGTATGATAGAGCAGTACATGGAGGCTTCTGGTTCTAAAGTCAACCATGAAAAGAGTGAAGTTTTCTGGATGGGTGAGGAGGGTGAAAGCTTTGAACTTCCGGATGCCTTCCCAGAGCCCCAGCAGGAAATTAAAGTGTTGGGCATCAAATTTGGTCCTGGTGACTATGGTCATCGAAATTGGGAAAGCAGGTTGGTGTGTGCCAATGCCAAAGTAGCAAGCTGGAAGAAATGGAAGCTTTCCTTGAGGGAGAGGGTTGACTTGATCAAAACGTACCTGGTCCCAATCTTTTTATATGTCAGCTTTGTCTGTATCTTGCCAGCATCTCTCTATGCAAGGGTGTACAGCTGTTTTTCAACTGTTATGGGGAAATAGGCTGAACCTGATCAAACGCAATGTAACTTACCTGTCTAGGTGGGAGGGTGGCCTAGGAATGGTCAACCCAATAGTTTTCTTTTCTCTGCTCTTTTTTAAAGTACAATCTTGTAACATGCTAGCAGAGAACCTGCAAGGATGGGTGGGCATTTTTCAATCTTGTTTTAGGCCTTTTCTGCAATGCTGGGAAGATGGCGGGCCAGTGAAAAGTCTGAGAGTCCGACATGGCAAGCTCCCGGCTTATGTTGCCCTGTGTCTGAAAATACTTCGGCAGTGGCAGGTGACAGTAGAGGATATCAAGTCCCTCCCCAGGAAGCTTCTGGAGAAGAGGATTTTGAGCTCTGCTTTCAGTGTGTCACTGGCCTTAAGGGATTGCCCAGACTTTGTAATGAGGGAGGGGTTGCGTTTAATCAATTTAGAAAGAATCCCCTTGAAGTTTAGGGATCAAGCCTGGCTTGCTTTCCATTGAAGGCTCTATGTGAGAGGGAACTTGAAGCATCGCCCTGTGGATAATTAGGATTGTCCTAGAGCAGAATGTGTTGGTAAAGTGGAGTCTATGGACCAATTTTTGCTGCAGTGTCCCTTTAACATAGAGGTGTATAAAAGGGTGGGGAGGGCTCTAGGCACCCCCTTTTTCTATCGCATGAGTTATGCGGAGTGGGTGTACGGGGCATTCCCAACTCGCTGGGATTTTGATTTGGATACACTGTTTTTAGTTAGTATAGTTGTCCGTTACTTCACATGGAATGCACGGTGCCAGATTACCCTGCGGAAGAAAGTCCTGTTGAGGTGGTGGTGCATGATATTCTGGGTGAGATTGGGAAAATTCGGGGTCTTGAGAAGGGCAGGGAGCCTCGGGCGGTCTGGAAAAGGGCGTGGAGGAATATCAGACCTGCCTTTGGTGAACTGCCCATCTCTGGGTGAGAAGCTCTTTTCTGTTTCTTTCACTCCCTTAGCTTTTGTTGGTTAGTATCTTCTTTTTGAAGAAGGGCTGCATGCATAATGGGTGCGGGTTTGTTTCTTGACCTCACAGGTTTTATGTTTGGTGTAGTGGTGTGAGTTGTAGTGAGATTATCCCCAATAATGACATGTTCATGATTAGGGATGAGCCGAACACCCCCCGGTTCGGTTCGCACCAGAACCCGCGAACGGACCGAAAGTTCGCACGAACGTTAGAACCCCATTGACGTCTATGGGACTCGAATGTTCGAAATCAAAAGTGCTCATTTTAAAGGCTAATTTGCATGGTATTGTCCTAAAAAGGGTTTGGGGACCCGGGTCCTACCCCAGGGGACATGTATCAATGCAAAAAAAACTTTTAAAAACGGCCGTTTTTTCGGGAGCAGTGATTTTAATGATGCTTAAAGTAAAAAAAACAAAGTGAAATATTCCTTTAAATATCGTACCTGGGGGGTGTCTATAGTATGCCTGTAAAGTGACGCGTGTTTCCCATGTTTAGAACAGTCCCTGCACCAAATGTCATTTTTAAAGGAAAAAATCTCATTTAAAACTGCTTGCGGGTTTAATGTCATGTCGGGTCATGGCAATATGGATGAAAATCAGTGAGACAAACGGCATGGGTACCCCCCAGTCCATTACCAGGCCCTTTGGGTCTTGTATGGATATTAAGGGGAACCCCGCACCCAAATTAAAATAAGGAAAGGTGTGGGGCCACCAGGCCCTATATACTCTGAACAGCAGTATACAGGCGGTGCAAACAAGACAGGGACTGTAGGTTTGTTGTTAAGTAGAATCTGTTTGTAATTTTGAACATTTTTAACGTGTTTAGCTCCAGCCAAAAAATCTTTTCTAAGCTTTTTGGAAAACATAGGGAAGGGTTATCACCCCTGTGACATTTGTTTTGCTGTCTTTCCTCCTCTTCAGAAGATTTCACCTCACTTTTTTGTCCCAATGAAAAATGTTTTTTGAAAATTTGGGTTTTTTTGTGGAACAAGGATTGGAAAGCATCAGTGGAAAGGAGAAATTGTTTTCCCATATTAACTCTTACAGGAGAGAATTTCCCTTCCTAGGGGTAGATTTCATCTCACTTCCTGTTGTCTCCTTCCGTTTGCAAGTAGGAGTCGTTTGTAAGTTAGATGTTTGAAAGTAGGGTCCTGCCCTATATACTCAGCAGAAATTTGGGCCTTAGGTGTTGCTGTGGCCACAACACTGTAAGCCCTCACAGGGCCCTGCTGTGAAATATTAGATCAAGAATTGTAATTACATGCCCCTGTTGAACAGGAGCTGAAAAATTAGGCCTTAGGCACTGGTGCTGGTGCCACAACACTGCAACCCCTCACAGACACTCTAGTTGGAACGCAGGAACGAGCCCTGCTGCAAAGTATTACATCAAAAATTGTAATTACACGCCCCTGTTAAACAGGGGCTGAAAAATTGTGCCTTAGGCACTGGTGGTGGCGCCCAGAACCAAAAATGTTCTTACAAGCTATCAGCGTGATGATTGAGGAGGAAGAGGATAATTACTCAGGGATAGTCACTCAGCATCAGCATAGGCAGTCTTTGAAGGGATCTGAGATTTCAAAAAAAATTATTCGGTTACATCAGCATCAGGTGCTTGGTAGCTGGTGGTGATCCAAGACTGATTCATTTTTATGAAGGTCAGTCGATCGACCGAGTCGGTGGACAGACGCACCCTGTGATCGGTTACCACTCCTCCAGCAGCACTGAATGTGCGTTCCGAAAGAACGCTGGATGCAGGACAGGCCAGTAGCTCAATTGCATACTGTGCAAGCTCTGGCCAGTGATCCATCCTCAAGACCCAGTAACCCAGAGGATTTTCGGTGGGAAAGGTGTCCAAGTCTGATCTTGCCCCTAGGTATTCCTGCACCATGTAAAACAGACGCTGGTGATGGTTGCTGGAACCGATCATACCTTGGGGCTGCGGACCAAAAAATTGTCTGAACGCATCAGTCAGACGGCCACCTTCTCCACTGCTCCTTCTTTGACTGACCGAAGCCTCAGCAACACGTTGTCCAGAAACAGGAGTTTGTAACCTCCCAGTCTCTGGGAACGCGTTGCACAGACCTTTCTGCAAGGCCTCCCGAAGATGTTTCATCCTCTGCTCCCTCTGCGATGGCAAGATAAGGTCCGCAACCTTACCCTTGTAACGTGGATCAAGGAGGGTTGCCAGCCAGTATTGGTCCTTCTCCTTGATACCACGAATACGAGGATCCTTACGCAGGCTTTGCAGGATCAGGGAGGCCATGCAGCGTAGGTTTGCTGAGGCATTCGGTCCGGAGTCCTCTGGGTCACTAAGAACGACATGGTCCGCAGCCACCTCCTCCCAGCCACGTACAAGTCCATGTGTTTCTTGGGACTGATCCCTTAAAGACTGCTGCTGATGCTGAGTGCCAGGCTCCACCTCCATACTGACACAATCTTCCTCCTCCTCCTCTTCCTCCTCGTCCTCTTCCTGTGTGATCGGCGGGCACGCAGGAACACTGTCTGGATAAAGGGGGCCTTGAGAGCTAAGGAAGTCCTCCTCTTCCTGCCTCTGTTCTGCCTCAAGTGCCCTGTCCATTATTCCACGCAGCGTGTGCTCCAACAGGTGGACAAGGGGGACAGTGTCACTGATGCATGCACTGTCAGTGCTCACCATCCTCATGGCCTCCTCGAATGGTGACAGGACAGTGCATGCATCCCTGATCATGGCCCACTGGCGTGGGGAAAAAAAAACAAGCTCCCCTGACCCTGTCCTGGTGCCATAGTCGCACAGGTACTCATTGATGGCCCTCTGCTGCGTGTGCAGCCGCTGCAGCATGGCCAACGTTGAGTTCCACCTGGTGGGCATGTCACAGATTAGGCGGTTCTTGGGCAGGTTAAACTCCTTTTGGAGGTCCGTCAGCCGAGCACTGGCATTATATGACCGGCGGAAATGCACACAGACTTTCCTGGCCTGCCTCAGGACATCCTGTAAGCCCAGGTACCTGCCCAAGAACCGCTGCACCACCAAGTTAAGGACGTGAGCCAAACAGGGCACATGGGTCATTTGTCCCTGTCGGAGGGCAGAGAGGAGGTTGGTGCCATTGTCGCAAACCACCATTCCTGCCTTAAGTTGGCGTGGCGTCAACCACCTCTGAACCTGCCCCTGCAGAGCTGACAGAACCTCTGCTCCAGTGTGGCTCCTGTCCCCCAAGCACACCAGCTCAAGCACCGCATGGCATCTTTTGGCCTGCGTACTTGCGTAGCCCCTTGAACGCCTACGGAGCACCGCTGGTTCCGAGGAAGAGGCCATGGAGGAAGAAGAAGAGGAGGGGGTGGAGGAGAGAGGTGTGTCACAATCAGCATTTTGGAGGCGTGGTGGCGGAACAACCTCCAACACTACTGCACCTTGTCCTGCATCCTTCCCAGCTGCCAGCAGAGTCACCCAATGCGCCGTGAAACTTAGGTAACGTCCCTGTCCATGCCTGCTGGACCATGAGTCAGCGGTAATATGCACCTTACCGCTGACCGCCCTGTCCAGTGAGGCATGGACATTGCCTTCCACATGCCGGTAGAGAGCCGGAATCGCCTTCCGTGAGAAAAAGTGGCGTTTGGGTACCTGCCACTGAGGAACCGCACATTCCACAAACTCACGGAAGGGGGCAGAGTCTACCAACTGAAAAGGCAGCAGTTGAAGTGCTAGCAATTTTGCCAAGCTAGCATTCAACCGCTGGGCATGTGGATGGCTGGGAGCAAACTTCTTTCGGCGGTGCAGCAGCTGGGGCAGGGAAATTTGCCTGGTACAATCTGACGTCGGTGTACCAAAAGCAGATTGCCCACAAGTACTTGGCTGTGACACACCTAATTCTACACCTTCATTCCTCTCACTGCAGGTCTCAGAGAGGACTGAAGGTCTAGTGGGGTTGGAAATCTCAGCTGATGAGGAGCAAGGAGAGATCCTCTTTGTTCTTTGGTGTGGGTCTTTTAGATACGCTTGCCAACGAACTGCATGGCAGGTCAACATATGTCTGGTCAAGCATGTGGTACCCAAGCGAGAGATGTTTTGGCCACGCGAGATACGCTTGAGACATATGTTGCAAATAGCAGCGGTGCGATCTGATGCACTCGTCTCAAAAAAGGCCCACACCAAAGAACTTTTTGAATAACGCGCAGAGACTGCAGCGCCCTGCACATGTGGAGCTTTGGGGTGTGATGCAGTCAATGTGCTGCCCTTAGGCTGGCCCCTGGAGGGCATCCTGCCTCGTTGGTGATGTGCCGCCGCCTCCTCCTCCTCCTCCTCCTCCTCCTCCTCTCTCCTATCAGGCACCCACGTTGAGTCAGTGACCTCATCATCCCCTCCCTCCTCATCACTGGAGCAAACCTGGCAGTATGCTGCAGCAGGGGGAGCATGACTGCCAGATTGCTGTCCTTCTTGGGCACCCCCTCTGTCCGTGCTCATGTTACTGCCTTCATCGAGCTCAGTATCGTCATCAGAGCCTTCCAAACGCTGGGCATCCTCCTGGAGCATGTACCCAACACTGTGGTCAAACAGTTCGAGGGAATCCTCATGAGGACATGGTGGAGCTAGGGAAGGAGTCACTGATGACATTGAGCTGAGGGAAGAGGCCGCTGCTTTGCCAGACAAAGCACCCTGGGCATGGGTGAGAGAGGATGAGGAGGATGAGGACGGCTTGGTCATCCACTCGACCAAGTCTTCCGCATGTTGCGGCTCAACACGGCCAGCTGCCAAAAAAAAGGCCAAGTGTGTCCCATGGCCACGTGCTGATGAGGATGCACCGTCTCCACGACCAGCACTAGACAAAGAGCCTGCTTGCCCTCTCTTATTGGCTTGTGACTGTCTGCCTCTCCTTCTTGGCCTTCCAGACATACTAATGGCCTGTAGCTGCACTAAGCTGGGATAGAACACCTGTAATTTTCTTCAAGTAGCTTTATATACTGTAACCAGACAAGCCTGCCTGTCAGTAGGAAGATAACAGGAACGGATCTAGCTGAACACTGTGAACAGGACGCACTGTACTAAATGTAAATAGTCTAGCTGCCTGACCGTGGTACTAATAGGATCAAATAGAACACCTGTAATTTTCTTCAGGTAGCTTTATATACTGTAACCAGACAAGCCTGCCTGTCAGTAGGAAGATAACAGGAACGGATCTAGCTGAACACTGTGAGCAGGACGCACTGCACTAAATGTAAATAGTCTAGAAGATAACAGGAACGGATCTAGCTGAACACCGTGAGCAGGACGCACTGCACTAAATGTAAATAGCAGGAACGGATCTAGCTGAACACTGTGAGCAGGACGCACTGCACTAAATGTAAATAGCAGGAACGGATCTAGCTGAACACTGTGAGCAGGACGCACTGCACTAAATGTAAATAGTCTAGAAGATAACAGGAACGGATCTAGCTGAACACTGTGAGCAGGACGCACTGCACTAAATGTAAATAGCAGGAACGGATCTAGCTGAACACTGTGAGCAGGACGCACTGCATTAAATGTAAATAGTCTAGATAGAAGATAACAGGAACGGATCTAGCTAAACTGAATACAGTGTATATATATGCAACACCTGGGATGCATATATATACACAATACACTGTAAGTGCAGCTAACTGACTGACTGTTCTGCCTAATCTATCTAACTCAAATCAAATGACACTGTCTCTCTCTCTCTCTCTCTCTCTCTCTCTCTCTCTCTCTCTCTCTCTCTCTCTCTCTCTCTCTCTCTCTCTCTCTCTCTCTATCTCTCAGCACACCGGAACACACACTACACAGGGCCGCCGTGCAGGCGGCCTTATATAGTGTGGGGTGTGTACTAAATCCCCTGAGCCATAATTGGCGAAAGCCACCCTGGCTTTGGCCAATTACAGCTCTCTCTACTGACAGCGCTGTGATTGGCCAAGCATGCGGGTCATAGTGCATGCTTGGCCAATCATCAGCCAGCAATGCACTGCGATGCCGCAGTGAATTATGGGCCGTGACGCGCCACACGAATTTAGCGCGAACGGCCCATAACGTTCGCAATTCGGCGAACGATCGAACAGCCGATGTTCGAGTCGAACATGGGTTCGACTCGAACACGAAGCTCATCCCTATTCATGATGAGTTTTGTTTTTGCTGTAAAGTCATTTTTTGTTTAGGAGCACATTTGCTATATTTATTTTCATTTATGTATATTATATATAGTGATTTTATGCTTATTTATAGCAAGACTTTTATTAAAGAAAAATTGGGATTGGTGTCCAGACTGGTGATTTGGGTGGGGTTGGGGGGATTGGTGTCCAGACTGGTGATTTGGGTGGGGGGGAGGGATTGGTGTCAGACTGGTGATTTGGGTGGGGGAGGGAATTGGTGTCCAGACTGGTGATTTGGGTGGGGGAGGGGATTGGTGTCCAGACTGGTGATTTGAGTGGGGGAGGGGGATTGGTGTCAGACTGGTGATTTGGGTGGGGGAGATTGGTGTCCAGACTGGTGATTTGGGTGGGGGAGGGGGGGATTGGTGTCCTCCAGACTGGTGATTTGGGTGGGGTTGGGGGGAATTGGTGTCCAGACTGGTGATTTGGGTGGGGGAGGGGATTGGTGTCCAGACTGGTGATTTGAGTGGGGGAGGGGGGATTGGTGTCAGACTGGTGATTTGGGTGGGGTTGGGGGATTGGTGATTTGGGTGGGGGAGGGAATTGGTGTCCAGACTGGTGATTTGAGTGGGGGAGGGGGGATTGGTGTCAGACTGGTGATTTGGGTGGGGTTGGGGGGATTGGTGTCCAGACTGGTGATTTGGGTGGGGTGGGGGGGTTGGTTCCAGACTGGTGATTTGGGTGGGGTGGGGGGGGTCGGTGTCCAGACTGGTAATTTTGGTGGGGTGGGGGATTGGTGTCCAGACTGGTGATTTGGGTGGGGTTGGTGTCCAGACTGGTGATTTGGGTGGGGGGGATTGGTGTCCAGACTGGTGATTTGATTGGGGGAGGGGGGGATTGGTGTCCAGACTGGTGATTTGGGTGGGGTTGGGGGATTGGTGTCCAGACTGGTGATTTGGGTGGGGGAGGGAATTGGTGTCCAGACTGGTGATTTGAGTGGGGGAGGGGGGATTGGTGTCAGACTGGTGATTTGGGTAGGGGGGATTGGTGTCCAGACTGGTGATTTGGGTGGGGTTGGGGGGATTGGTGTCCAGACTGGTGATTTGGGTGGGGTTGGAGGGATTGGTGTCCAGACTGGTGATTTGGGTGGGGTTGGAGGGATTGGTGTCCAGACTGGTGATTTGGGTGGGGTTGGAGGGATTGGTGTCCAGACTGGTGATTTGGGTGGGGTTGGGGGGATTGGTGTCCAGACTGGTGATTTGGGTGGGGGAGGGGGGGTTGGTGTCCAGACTGGTGATTTGGGTGGGGTGGGGGGGTTGGTGTCCAGACTGGTGATTTGGGTGGGGTGGGGGGGTTGGTGTCCAGACTGGTGATTTGGGGGGGCAGGGGGGGGGTGGTTGGGTGGGGAGAGGCGGGGGGGTTGGTGTCAGACTGGTGATTTGGGGTGGGGGGGGTCGTTTTTTGTTTAAGAGCACATTTGCTATATTTATTTTAATTTATGTAAATATGTATATATTTATGTATATTATATATAGTGATTTTATGCTTATTTATTGCAAGACTTTTATTAAAGAAAAATTGGGATTGGTGTCAGACTGGTGATTTGGGTGGGGGAGGGGATTGGTGTCCAGACTGGAGATTTGGGTGGGGGGAGGGGATTGGTGTCAGACTGGTGATTTGGGTGGGGGAGGGGATTGGTGTCCAGACTGGTGATTTGGGTGGGGTGGGGGGATTGGTGTCCAGACTGGTGATTTGGGTGGGGAGAGGTGGGGGTGGGTGTCAGACTGGTGATTTGGGGTGGGGGGTCATTTTTTGTTTAAGAGCACATTTGCTATATTTATTTTAATTTATGTAAATATGTATATATTTATGTATATTATATATAGTGATTGTATGCTTATTTATTGCAAGACTTTTATTAAAGAAAAATTGGGATTGGTGTCCAGACTGGTGATTTGGGTGGGGGAGAGAATTGGTGTCCAGACTGCTGATTTGGGTGGGGGGGGTTGGTGTCCAGACTGGTGATTTGGGTGGGGGAGGGGGGATTGGTGTCCAGACTGGTGATTTGGGTGGGGGAGGGGGGATTGGTGTCCAGACTGGTGATTTGGGTGGGGGAGGGGGGGTTGGTGTTCAGACTGGTGATTTGGGTGGGGGGGGGGGTTGGTGTCCAGACTGGTGATTTTGGTGGGGTGGGGGATTGTGCTCAGACCAAGGTCAGGGCAATACAGGTCAGGTCAGTACAATGCAGGGCAGTACAATTCAGGGCAAGGCAGCACAGTACAATGCAGGTCAGTACAAGGCCGGTCAGTACACCGCAGGTCGGGTCAGTACAATGCAGGTCATTCATACAATACAGGTCGGGGCAGTGCACTACAGTGCAGGGCAGGTCAGTACAATATAGTGCAGTACAATGCAGGTAATTCGTACAATACAGGTCAGGGCAGTGCACTACAATGCAGATCAGGTCAGTACAATGCAGGTCAGGGCAGATTAGGTCATTACAATGCAGAGTAGGTCGGTGCAATGCAGGTCAGGGTAGTGCAGTACAATGCAGGTTAGTACAATGTAGGTCAGGTCAGGACAGTGCAGCGCAGTACAATGCAGGTCAGCACAATGCAGCGCAGTACAATGCAGGTCAGGGTAGCGCAGTACAATACAATGGAGGTCAGTACAATGCAGGACAAGTCAGGTCAGTACAATTCAGGTCATTGCAGTACAATGCAGGTCAGGTCAGTGCAATGCAGTGCAGTAGAATACAATTCAGGGCAGCGCAGTGCAATTACAATGCAGGTCAGGGCAGTGAAGTACAATGCAGTGCAGTACAATGCAGCATTCTGGAAATAACTTGCATTCCGGATGCGGATCGGGACATGGTGGCCATTTTGTTGGTTGGAAATGGTTGTTTCCATATGTCTGTCAGTATTTTTAAACATGTGAGTGCACCAGATTTTCTTATGTAATAAATGTATTACCTGAATGTCCCAGCAATGAGTGTTCTTTTCTCTTTATATATTAATGTGGATGTTGGAGATCATCTGTTTGAAATTTTAATGATTGGAAGCGGCCTTTTGGGTTCTTTTGCCTATTGGGAAGAGGATTAGTGTAGATCTCTGGAGTGGATCGATCGGTGCAGGAGGATTGTTGGGGCCATTACCTAATACATGTATTGTGTGTACCCTACACATGGATGGTGAGAGTCAGTAGTATTGGGTGCTGGTGGTGGTTACTCTATCCATTCATATCTGGATTTAGTTGAGGATGTTGATTCGATCGTCTTTACTGCTCATCATTGATGGACTTTATTGTTTGTTTATTTTTTTAAGTGATATGGCTTCTTATTTAAAACCACTTCAGCCCCGAAAGATTTTACCCCCCCTTCCTGACCAGAGCACTTTGTGCGATTCGGCACTGCGTTGCTTTAACTGACAATTGCGCGGTTGTGTGACGTTGTACCCAAACAAAACTGATGTCCTTTTTTTTTTTTTTTTTTTTTTTCCAACACGTATAGATTTCTTTTGGTGGTATTTGATCATCTCTGCGGTTTTTATTTTTTGTGCTATAAACAAAAAAATTTTGGGAAAAACACAATATTTTGTACTTTTTGCAATATTAAATATCCCACATTTTATTTTATTTTTTTCCTCAGTTTAGGCCGATATGTATTCTACATATTTTTGGTAATAAAAATCACAATAAGTGTATATTGATCGGTTTGTGCAAAAGTTATAGTGTCTACAAGATAGGGGATAGATTTATGGCTTTTTTATTTTGACTGACATTGTGGTGGATGCATCGGATACTTTGTTAAAAATGATTCCTGTGTGATAAGATCTGGGTTCTTTCTGTGAACAGAAGAGGTCTGTGACTTGTGTTTTGTGTCACAGAACAATGCCAAACACTTTCCTGTTTAAGTTCTTAAAACTCATCACTGGAGGGAGGGGGGGAGCGGGGGTTTTGTGCTCAGGCTGGAAGTTTTCTGCATGTTGGCAGCACTTAGCAGGTGTGTGTCTCTCTGACATGTCGGTCTCCGGTGTCACGGCTCTGGCTCTGGGTATGTACGGCTCCCGGTGATCGGTGTGGGATGGGGGGAGGACAGTCGGTGTCCCGGCTCTGAGTATGTACGGCTCCCGGTGATCGGTGTGGGATGGGGGAGGACAGTCGGTGTCCCGGCTCTGAGTATGTACGGCTCCCGGTGATCGGTGTGGGATGGGGGAGGACAGTCGGTGTCCCGGCTCTGGGTATGTACGGCTCCCGGTGATCGGTGTGGGATGGGGGGAGGACAGTCGGTGTCCCGGCTCTGGGTATGTACGGCTCCCGGTGATCGGTGTGGGATGGGGGAGGACAGTCGGTGTCCCGGCTCTGGGTATGTACGGCTCCCGGTGATCGGTGTGGGATGGGGGAGGACAGTCGGTGTCCCGGCTCTGGGTATGTACGGCTCCCGGTGGGGGATGGGGGAGGACAGTCGTTGTCCCTGCTCTGGGTAAGTACCGGGTGATCGGTGTGGGATGGGGGAGGACAGTCGGTGTCCCGGCTCTGGGTATGTACCGGGTGATCGGTGGGGGATGGGGGAGGACAGTCGGTGTCCCGGCTCTGGGTATGTACGGCTCCCGGTGATCGGTGTGGGATGGGGGAGGACAGTCGGTGTCCCGGCTCTGAGTATGTACGGCTCCCGGTGATCGGTGTGGGATGGGGGAGGACAGTCGGTGTCCCGGCTCTGGGTATGTACGGCTCCCGGTGATCGGTGTGGGATGGGGGGAGGACAGTCGGTGTCCCGGCTCTGGGTATGTACGGCTCCCGGTGATCGGTGTGGGATGGGGGAGGACAGTCGGTGTCCCGGCTCTGGGTATGTACGGCTCCCGGTGATCGGTGTGGGATGGGGGAGGACAGTCGGTGTCCCGGCTCTGGGTATGTACGGCTCCCGGTGGGGGATGGGGGAGGACAGTCGTTGTCCCTGCTCTGGGTAAGTACCGGGTGATCGGTGTGGGATGGGGGAGGACAGTCGGTGTCCCGGCTCTGGGTATGTACCGGGTGATCGGTGGGGGATGGGGGAGGACAGTCGGTGTCCCGGCTCTGGGTATGTACGGCTCCCGGTGATCGGTGTGGGATGGGGGAGGACAGTCGGTGTCCCGGCTCTGAGTATGTACGGCTCCCGGTGATCGGTGTGGGATGGGGGAGGACAGTCGGTGTCCCGGCTCTGGGTATGTACGGCTCCCGGTGATCGGTGTGGGATGGGGGGAGGACAGTCGGTGTCCCGGCTCTGGGTATGTACGGCTCCCGGTGATCGGTGTGGGATGGGGGAGGACAGTCGGTGTCCCGGCTCTGGGTATGTACGGCTCCCGGTGATCGGTGTGGGATGGGGGAGGACAGTCGGTGTCCCGGCTCTGGGTATGTACGGCTCCCGGTGATCGGTGTGGGATGGGGGAGGACAGTCGGTGTCCCGGCTCTGGGTATGTACGGCTCCCGGTGGGGGATGGGGGAGGACAGTCGTTGTCCCTGCTCTGGGTAAGTACCGGGTGATCGGTGTGGGATGGGGGAGGACAGTCGGTGTCCCGGCTCTGGGTATGTACCGGGTGATCGGTGGGGGATGGGGGAGGACAGTCGGTGTCCCGGCTCTGGGTATGTACGGCTCCCGGTGATCGGTGTGGGATGGGGGAGGACAGTCGGTGTCCCGGCTCTGGGTATGTACGGCTCCCGGTGATCGGTGTGGGATGGGGGGAGGACAGTCGGTGTCCCGGCTCTGGGTATGTACGGCTCCCGGTGATCGGTGTGGGATGGGGGGAGGACAGTCGGTGTCCCGGCTCTGGGTATGTACGGCTCCCGGTGATCGGTGTGGGATGGGGGAGGACAGTCGGTGTCCCAGCTCTGGGTATGTACGGCTCCCGGTGATCGGTGTGGGATGGGGGGAGGACAGTCGGTGTCCCGGCTCTGGGTATGTACGGCTCCCGGTGATCGGTGTGGGATGGGGGAGGACAGTCGGTGTCCCAGCTCTGGGTATGTACGGCTCCCGGTGATCGGTGTGGGATGGGGGGAGGACAGTCGGTGTCCCGGCTCTGGGTATGTACGGCTCCCGGTGATCGGTGTGGGATGGGGGGAGGACAGTCGGTGTCCCGGCTCTGGGTATGTACGGCTCCCGGTGATCGGTGTGGGATGGGGGGAGGACAGTCGGTGTCCCAGCTCTGGGTATGTACGGCTCCCGGTGATCGGTGTGGGATGGGGGAGGACAGTCGGTGTCCCGGCTCTGGGTATGTACGGTGATCGGTGTGGGAGCTCCGGGGAGATGAGTGAATAGTGGGGGGTGTATTAGAAGTGTACCGGTTATGTCTGCACTGCCGCCGGTCTGATGGAGCCGGACAACCGACCCGGTAGTACCGGACCCGTCATCAATACAAGGGGGACCGGACAGTCTTGTCTGATTTCATTTTTTTAGCAAAAAAAAAACGCGACTTCACCACACAGCAGCATTACTATGGGGGGAGGGGGAGGGGGGACACCGATAAATATTAGATTGCCTCCTCCGATCTCCCTCTACACACACCCGACACTTCTCATTATCACTGTATACAGCAATGAGGACACCCCCCAGTGTTGTAGCAGGTGGGGGCAGGGTGCACCACTTGGCGGTGTGTCAGGTCGGAGTCCTTCCTCCGCACACAGGTTTAGAGAGGAATTTGGTAGAGTCCCCATCCCATCTCCTTCTCTCTGTCCCGGATTACTCATACAGACGAGTACAGTGGAGCCTCCCCCCCCCTCTCCTCTCTCTGTACACACAGGGGAGGACGGGACCCGCTGTACATGTGCTGCGCCGATCTCAGGTACATAAGGAGGGGGTCTGTACTATATATGGAGGAGGGGTCTGTACTATATATGGAGGAGGGGTCTGTACTATATATGGAGGAGGGGTTCTGTACTATATATGGGGGGAGGGGTCTGTACTATATATGGAGGAGGGGTCTGTACTATATATGGAGGAGGGGTCTGTACTATATATGGAGGAGGGGTTCTGTACTATATATGGGGGGAGGGGTCGGTACTATATATGGAGGAGGGGTTCTGTACTATATATGGGGGGAGGGGTCGGTACTATATATGGAGGAGGGGTCTGTACTATATATGGGGGGAGGGGTCGGTACTATATATGGGGGAGGGGTCTGTACTATATATGGGGGAGGGGTCTGTACTATATATGGAGGAGGGGTCTGTACTATATATGGAGGAGGGGTCTGTACTATATATGGGGGAGGGGTCTGTACTATATGATGGAGGAGGGGTCTGTACTATATATGGGGAGGAGGGGTCTGTACTATATGATGGGGGAGGGGTCTGTACTATATATGGAGGAGGGGGTCTGTACTATATATGGAGGAGGGGGTCTGTACTATATATGGAGGAGGGGTTCTGTACTATATATGGGGGGAGGGGTCGGTACTATATATGGGGGAGGGGTCTGTACTATATATGGGGGAGGGGTCTGTACTATATATGGGGGAGGGGTCTGTACTATATATGGAGGAGGGGTCTGTACTATATATGGGGGAGGGGTCTGTACTATATATGGGGGAGGGGTCTGTACTATATGATGGAGGAGGGGTCTGTACTATATATGGGGAGGAGGGGTCTGTACTATATGATGGGGGAGGGGTCTGTACTATATATGGAGGAGGGGTCTGTACTATATATGGAGGAGGGGTCTGTACTATATATGGGGGAGGGGTCTGTACTATATATGGAGGAGGGGTCTGTACTATATATGGGGAGGAGGGGTCTGTACTATATATGGGGAGGAGGGGTCTGTACTATATATGGAGGAGGGGGTCTGTACTATATATGGAGGAGGGGTCTGTACTATATATGGAGGAGGGGGTCTGTACTATATGATGGAGGAGGGGTCTGTACTATATGATGGAGGAGGGGTCTGTACTATATATGGGGGAGGGGTCTGTACTATATATGGAGGAGGGGTCTGTACTATATATGGAGGAGGGGTCTGTACTATATGATGGAGGAGGGGTCTGTACTATATGATGGAGGAGGGGTCTGTACTATATATGGGGAGGAGGGGTCTGTACTATATGATGGGGGAGGGGTCTGTACTATATATGGAGGAGGGGGTCTGTACTATATATGGAGGAGGGGTCTGTACTATATATGGAGGAGGGGTCTGTACTATATATGGAGGAAGGGTCTGTACTATATATGGGGAGGAGGGGTCTGTACTATATGATGGAGGAGGGGGTCTGTACTATATATGGGGGAGGGGTCTGTACTATATGATGGGGGAAGGGTCTGTACTATATATGGAGGAGGGGGTCGGTACTATATATGGAGGAGGGGTCTGTACTATATGATGGGGGAGGGGTCTGTACTATATGATGGGGGGAGGGGTCTGTACTATATATGGAGGAGGGGGTTGGTACTATATATGGGGGGTCAGTACTATATATGGGGGGGAGGGGTCTGTACTATATATGGAGGAGGGGGTCTGTACTATATATGGAGGAGGGGTTCTGTACTATATATGGGGGGGAGGGGTCTGTACTATATATGGAGGAGGGGTCTGTACTAGAGGTCGACCGATATATCGGCCGATATTTGGCTTTTTTTACTTAAAGGGGTTGTAAAGGTATTTTTTTTTTTTTTTTTTTTTTTAAATAACAAACATGTTATACTTACCTTCACTGTGCAGCTCGTTCTGCACAGAGTGGCCCCGAATCTGGTCTTCTGGGGTCCCTCGGCGGCTGTTTCAGCTCCTCCCCGCAAGCATTTACCACCTTAATGCGAGCTCCAGCATGGTGGTGAGTGCTTGCGGGTGCGCTCCCGTGATACAGCCGGCGGCTATAGCCGCTCGCTGTATCACTCGGCCCCGCCCCCCGGCGCGCCGCGTCATCGGATGTGATTGACAGCAGCGCGAGCCAATGGCTGCGCTGCTTTCAATCCATCCACTGCAGCCAATCAGCGACCAGGCTGAGCTGCAATGAAGATGACGGGAACGAGCAGCGAAGATTCGAGGCGTCAGGTAAGTAAAACGGGGGGGGGGCTGGGGGCGGCGGTACTGTCAAAAGTTTTTTCACCTTAATGCATAGAATGCATTAAGGTGAAAACATTTTTACCTTTACAACCCCTTTAATCGGCATCACCGATTGTGCTGATAAAAAAAGCCAATTATAACTTCAGCGGGACTTGCAAGTGACTTCTGTAATAGAAGTCAGTGCAAGTTGTCTGAAGTTTGTCTTCTCTCCTACCTGGGCAGCCTGCCAAGTCTGATAAGAAACATTGTATCTCTTCTTGGTTCTTTTATCAATGAACTAAACTCTGTGTGTGGAAGTTCTCAGTTTAACCATTTAAAGACTAAATCTTTTCTGACACTTGTTGCTTACAAGTAAAAATCCTGTATTTTCTGCTAGAAAATCACTTAAGACCCCCAAACATTATATATATATTTTTTTTTAGCAGAGACCCTAGGGAATAAAATAGCGGTTGTTGCAATATTTTATGTCATACGGTATTTGCGCAGCGGTCTTTCAAATGCAATTTAAAAAAAAAAAAATACACTAATGAAATTTAAAAAAAAATAAGCAGTAAAGTTAACCCATTTTTTTTCGTCCAAAAGTTTTGATTACCTCTTTTTGTGTATTTAATATTTTAAGATATAGTTATTTTTTTTTAATCTAAATTCTACATACAAGTGAACTGATTGGAGGTTTGTTTTGTTTAATAAATGTATAAATGTAAAAAATTTTCTGGATAACTTATTACTTCAGGCTGCTTTCACACTGGAGCGGGCATGCGTTGACGGTAAAACGCTGTTAGTTTTAGCGGTGCTTTACCGTCATTTTAGCGGCGCTATTCGGCTGTTAGCAGGGCGCTTATAACCCAGCTAGCGGCCGAGGAAGGGGTTAAATGTGCCTATGAAGCGCTGCTGCCGAAACGCTTTGCAGGCACTTCGGCAGTGGTGCGCATTCATTTCAATGGGCAGGAGTGGTGGAGGAGCTGTATACACCGCTCCAAAGATGCTGCTTGCAGGACTTTTTTTTACATCCTGCCAGCGCATCGCCTCGGTGTGAAAGCACTCAGGATATCACACTGAGACTGCAGGGGAGCCGTTTTACAGGCACTTTACAGGCGCTATTTTTAGCCCAAAAGCGCCTGAAAACCGCCCCAGTGTGAAAGGGGTCTAACTGTTAGATTTTATGAGATGAAGGGAAAAAAAGGAAAAAAAAAAAAAATATCAGCCTAATATATCGGCCCAAAAAAATCGGCATCATATATCGGCCATCGGCCACCGCGATTTCTAAATATCGGCATCGGCCAGAGAAAAACCCATATCGGTCGACCTCTAGTCTGTACTATATATATGGGGGGAGGGGATCTGCACTATATATATGGGGGGGAGGGGATCTGCACTATATATATGGGGGGGAGGGGATCTGCACTATATATGGGGGGGAGGGGATCTGCACTATATATGGGGGGGAGGGGATCTGCACTATATATGGGGGGAGGGGATCTGCACTATATATATGGGGGGGGAGGGGATCTGCACTATATATGGGGGGGAGGGGATCTGCACTATATATGGGGGGGAGGGGATCTGCACTATATATGGGGGGGGAGGGGATCTGCACTATATATGGGGGGGGAGGGGATCTGCACTATATATGGGGGGGGAGGGGATCTGCACTATATATGGGGGGGAGGGGATCTGCACTATATATGGGGGGGAGGGGATCTGCACTATATATGGGGGGGAGGGGATCTGCACTATACATGGGGGGAGGGGATCTGCACTATACATGGGGGGAGGGGATCTGCACTATACATGGGGGGGGGATCTGTACTATACATGGGGGGGATCTGTACTATACATGGGGGGGAGGGGATCTGTACTATGGAGGAGGGGTCTGTACTATATATGGTTGAGGGGATCTGTACTAGAGGTCGACCAATATGGGTTTTTCTCTGGCGTATGCCGATATTTAGAAATCGCAATGGCCGAGGTATGATGACGATTTTTTTTTTTTTTTGGGCTGATAGGTTAGGCCGATTTTTTTCTTTTTTTTTTTTTTTTTTCCCCCCTTCATCTGATAAAATCTAACAGTTAGACCCCTTTCACACTGGAACCTTTTTCAGGCGCTTTTGGGCTTAAAATAGAGCCTGCAAAACGGCTCCCCTGCAGTCTCAGTGTGATATCCCGAGTGCTTTCACACTGAGGCGATGCGCTGTCAGGATGTTAAAAAAAAAAAAAAAAAAAAAAAAGTTCTACAAGCGGCATCTTTGGAGCGGTGTGTATACCTCTGCTCCACCACTCCTGCCCATTGAAATGAATGTGCACCGCTGCCGAAGCGCCTGCAAAGCGATTCGGCCGCGGCGCTTCACGGGCGCATTTCATCGTCCGCGAGCTGGGTTATAAGCGCCCCCGCTAGCAGCCGAATAGCGCCGTTAAAATGACGGTAAAGCGCCGCTAAATCTAGCAGCGTTTTACCGTCAACGCATGCCCACTCCAGTGTGAAAGCAGCCTTAAAGTGGAGTTCCACCCAAAAGTGTCTGAAAAAAGAATCTGCGGTTATTTACGCCACTTCCTGTTCCCCCCCCCCCCCGCTGTCTGCTGGGAAACACACGGGTCCCACAGACAGCAGGGACCAGCCGTATTGCGCTGCGTGACTCGCGCATGCGCAGTAGGGAACCGGGAAGTGAAGCCGCACGGCTTCACTTCCTGATTCCCTTACCGAAGATGGAGGTGGCAGCACCCGAGGACGGAGAGACGGTTCGGCCTCGGGTGCCGACATCGCGGGAGCCCTGGACAGGTAAGTGTCCATGTTTTAAAAGTCAGCAGCTGCAGTATTTGTAGCTGCTGACTTTAAAAAAAAAAAATTTCGGCGGAGCTCCGCTTTAAGTAATAAGTGATACAGAAAATTTCTTACATTTATTAAACAAAACAAACCTCCAATCAGTTCACTTGTATGTATAACTTAGATTAAAAAAACTATATCTTAAATATTAAAGCGGTTGTATACCTTTTTTTTTTTTTTTTTTTTTTGTTTTACTTTTACCTACAGGTAAGCCTATAATAAGGCTTACCTGTAGGTAAAAAAAAAAATCTCCTAAACCTGTACGGTTTAGGAGATATTCCCCTCGCAATGAGCCGCTGACTGCAGCGGTGCATATGCACAGGGGATTCTCGGCAGACAGCCCGGCAAACTCCGGAGCTTGCCGGACAGAAGTCTCCTGCGCGCATGCGCGGGAGTGACGACATCGCGGCTCCGGCCACTCACAGCGCCTGAGCCGCGATACCCGGAAACACGCCGGGGGGGAAATGTCAGCTCCCTCGGTGTGGACCGTGTGAGATGCCGGCGCCTCGTTCTAAGGTAAGTATCTCATAATGAGCTAGTATGCGGTGCATACTAGCTCATTATGCCTTTTCCCTTGCAGATGTAGAAAAAAAAACAACAAAAAAAAAAAAACAGCGGGTATACAACCGCTTTAAATACAAAAATACAGGTAATCAAAACTTTTGGATGAAAAAAAAAATGGACCAACTTTACTGTTTTAGTTTTTTTTTTTTTTAATTCATTAGTGTATTTTTTCCAAAAAAATAGCATTTGAAAGACCACTGCGCAAATACCGTGTGACATAAAATATTGCAACAACCGCTATTTTTTATTCCCTAGGGTCTCTGCTAAAAATATATATAATTTTTGGGGGTTCTAAGTGATTTTTCTAGCAGAAAATACAGGATTTTTCCTTGTAAGCAACAAATGTCAGAAAACATTTAGGACCCTTTCACACCCTTTCACTCCGCTTCCATGGAGCACGCCTCGGGCCGCCGGCTCAGCGGGAGATCTCTGCTGAGCTGGCGGATGACAGGTCCCTCTCTGCTCACTGAGCGGGGAGGGGCTTGTCAGGCGCCGCTGCTGCCTATGGAGAGATCGGACGAGAACGGACAGCATGTCCATTTTCATCAGATCTCACCCGATCCGATCTGCCAGCGACGGATCCAAACCTAGAGGCATCCGTCTGCTTTTAGCGGATCGGACCGCTTTGGATGTCAGCAGACATGTCACCGCTGACATCCGTTGCTCCATAGGCTAACATGGAGCGCCCATTCAGGTCCGCCGTCAAAACTGACAGGCGGACCTGAACGGTCCGATCGTGTGAAAGGGGCCTTAGTCTTTAAATGGTTAAACTGAGAACTCCTACACACGAGTTCAGTTCATTGATGAGTAGAAACATTGTATCTCTTCTTAGTTCTTTTCTCAGACTTGGCAGGCTGCCCAGAGAGGACAAACAAGTCGCTCCATGGAAGACTTCAGGCAACTTGCATTGACTTCTATTACAGAAGTCATTTGCAAGTCATGCTGAAGTTATAATCTGCCTTTTTTTATCAGCACAATCGGCCGATGACAATTAATTAAAAAACGCCAAATATCGGCTGATATATCAGCCGACCTCTAGTCTGTACTATATATGGGAGAGGGGTCTGTACTAGAGGTCGACCGATATATCGGCCGATATTTGGCATTTTTTACTTGATCGGCATCGGCCGATTGTGCTGATAAAAAAGGCCGATTTATAACTTCAGTGCGACTTGCAAATGACTTCTGTAATAGAAGTCAATGCAAGTTGCCTGAAGTTTTCTCTCCTCTCTGGGCAGCCAAGTCTGATAAAAAGAACCTGAAGAGATACAATGTTTACACTTCTCAATGAACTAAACTCTGTGTGTGGAAGTTCTCAGTTTAACCTTTTAAAGACTAAATCTTTTCTGACACTTGTTGCTTACAAGTAAAAATCCTGTATTTTCTGCTAGAAATTCACTTAGAACCCCCAAACATTATGCATATTTTTTTTAGCAGAGACCCTAGGGAATAAAATAGCGGTTGCTGCAATATTTTATGTCACACGGTATTTACGCAGCGGTCTTTCAAACGCAATTATTTTTGAAAAAATACACTAATGAATTAAAAAAATACTAAGCAGTAAAGTTAGCCCATTTTTTTTTCGTCCAAAAATTTTGATGACCTGTTTTTGTGTATTTGAAATTTAAGTTATAGTTTTTTTTTTAAATCTAAATTATACATACAAGTGAACTGATTGGAGGTTTGTTTTGTTTAATAAATGTTTAAATGTAAAAAAATTTCTGTATCACTTATTACTTAAGGTTGCTTTCACACTGGAGCGGGCATGCGTTGACGGTAAAACGCTGCTAGTTTTAGCGGCGCTTTACCATCATTTTAGCGGCACTATTCAGCTGCTAGCGGGGCGCTTATAACCCAGCTAGCGGCCGAGGAAGGGGTTAAATGTGCCCATGAAGCGCTGCTGCTGAAACGCTTTGCAGGCGCTTCGGCAGTGGTGCGCATTCATTTCAATGGGCAGGAGTGGTGGAGGAGCGCTATACACAGCTCCAAAGATGTTGCTTGCAGGACTTTTTTTTAACATCCTGCCAGCGCATCGCCTCAGTGTGAAAGCACTCGGGCTTTCACACTGAGACTGCAGAGCCGTTTTGAGCCGGGAGCCATTTTGCAGGCACTTTACAGGCGTTATTTTTAGCCCAAAAGCGCCTGATAAACGCCCCAGTGTGAAAGGGGTCTAACTTTTAGATTTTATCACATGAAGGAAAAAAAAAAGAAAAAAAAAATCAGCCTAATATATCGACCCAAAAAAAATCGGCATCATATATCGGCCATCGGCCACCGCAATTTCTAAATATCGGCATCGGCCAGAGAAAAACCCATATCGGTCGACCTCTAGTCTGTACTATATGTGGGGGGGGGGTCTGTACTATATGTGGGGGGAGGGGGTCTGTACTATATGTGGGGGGAGGGGGTCTGTACTATATATGGGGGGAGGGGGTCTGTACTATATATGGGGGGAGGGGATCTGTACTATATATGGGGGGAGGGGGGGTCTGTACTATATATGGGGGGAGGGGTCTGTACTATATAGGGGGGAATTGTACTATATGATGGGGGGGGAGGGGTCTGTACTATATGATAGGGGGGAGGGGTCTGTACTATATGATAGGGGGGAGGGGTCAGTACTATATGATAGGGGGGAGGGGTCAGTACTATATGATAGGGGAGGGGTCTGTACTATATGATGGGGGGTCTGTACTATATTTGGGAAATAGACATATGAGTGCTGCCAGCATTGCTGCAGAGGTTGAAGGGGTGGGGGGTCAGCCTGTCGGTGCTCAGACCATACGCCGCACACTGCATCAAATTGGTCTGCATGGCTGTCGTCCCAAAAGGAAGCCTCTTCTAAAGATGATGCACAAGAAAGCCCACAAACAGTTTGCTGAAGACAAGCAGACTAAGGACATGGATTACTGGAACCATGTCCTGTGGTCTGATGAGACCAAGATAAACGTATTTGGTTCAGATGGTGACAAGCGTGTGTGGCGGCAACCAGGTGAGGAGTACAAAGACAAGTGTGTCTTGCCTACAGTCAAGCATGGTGGTGGGAGTGTCATGGTCTGGGGCTGCATGAGTGCTGCCGGCACTGGGGAGCTACAGATCATTGAGGGAACCATGAATGCCAACATGTACTGTGACATACTGAAGCAGAGCATGATCCCCTCCCTTCAGAGACTGGACCACAGGGCAGTATTCCAACATGATAACGACCCCAAACACACCTCCAAGATGACCACTGCCTTGCTAAAGAAGCTGATGGTAAAGGTGATGGACTGGCCAAGCATGTCTCCAGACCTAAACCCTATTGATCATCTGTGGGACATCCTCAAACGGAAGGTGGAGAAGCACAAGGTCTCCAACATCCACCAGCTCTGTGATGTCATCATGGAGGAGGGGAAGAGGACTCCAGTGGCAACCTGTGAAGCTCTGGTGAACTCCATGCCCAAGAGGGTTAAGGCAGTGCTGGAAAATAATGGTGGCCACACAAAATATTGACACTTTGGGTCCAATTTGGACATTTTCACTTAGGGGTGTACTCACTTTTGTTGCCAGCGGTTTAGACATTAATGGCTGTGTGTTGAGTTATTTTGAGGGGACAGCAAATTTACACTGTTATACAAGCTGTACACTCACTACTTTACATTGTAGCAAAGTGTCATTTCTTCAGTGTTGTCACATGAAAAGATAGAAGAAAATATTTACAAAAATGTGAGAGGTGTACTCACTTTTGTGAGATACTGTAGAGTCCTAACCTGCCCTATACCGCCTTAACCTGCCACTATACCACCCTATACTATCATTTACAGGGGCCGGTTTGTGGTGCGCTCCATGACCGTGCGCTGTCTGCAGGGTACTGGGCAGCCTAGACAGGAGGGGAGGTGACACCAGCCCTAGTGATGCCATTGTCCCCACACACACGCTTGCTTACCGGGGTGTAAAATTACATTTCCTGGGTCACCAGAGGAGTCCAGGAGCTCAGTAGCGTGGGTTGTCAGCGTCCGGGGCAAGGTAAGTCATTTGCACCCCCTAACCCATGGACTTGTAGTGGTCCCTTCCACTAGTACAGTAGTACTGAGCTACCTTACATGTTTGCGGGGGTGGTTGGTGATGGGATCTACCTCCTGAGACATCTCAATCCAGTAAAGAGACACCCCATATAGCAAAGCAACAGACCAGCAAGGAGACCACCCCAATCCACCCCCCGCCACTACAGAGCGGGACTTTGGCTGTAACACAATCGCAATGGATAAGTTTAGGGTTTTCATTGCACTCACCTTCCTCCCTGTGCAGCTGCCGTGGTGTTGAAAGAAACCGCCGTTGTCCCTGAATGAATGAATCAAAATCTCCAGCGGCCGGCCCAGGAGGTGTCTGTCCCCTGCAGGCACTTCCTTGGTGTCACAGGAGTCGTCTCTCCCGCCTTCTTCTGTACCTTGCAGTTTGCAGGCGCTGTCCCAGCTTTAGACACAGCCGCATAGCGGGAGGTGAGCAGCGGCCGTGGTCTGTGTTAGCTCTGTCCAGACCGTGGTCACCTTACCTCCCACTATGCGGCCCAATCATCAAGAGGCTGACGCCGCTCTTCCTATGACATGCAGCGCCCAGAGGCCCCAGACAAGTGCGGTGCGGCCAGTCTGGGCCTAGTGGATGGGGTGACATTGTGAATAGCGGGATGTGCCTCCCCCCCCTCCAATGCTACACCACTACAGGAGGTGATGACACAGGAGGGATTATTTTTCAATTTCAGGCACAGGCAGAGACTCTGAGCAGGCTGCCCTACGTCCACTATGTGTGGCGGATTGCTACAGATTGGCTGCTCTCACTTGTGTGCCAGTGTTCTATCGAATAGTGCCCTCCATCGAAAAATTACTCCGTGGGCTGCATATGCACAGTACGGAGCATCACTCCAGCTGTTTTTCCCAGTCAACTGTTGTGACGGAGCATGTGCAGTGTGTCGGAGAACAATAGCCGCAGAGGGGACAATGTTGTTCTCGGATTCTGCCTGGCACTTGTGGGGCATGTTCAGTGTAAAAAAAGTGTGAGTCAGAATCTGAGAATAACATTGTCCCTTTGAACCCGCCCATCAAGACAAAAACCCCCGCCCTTCAGCATACTGAACTCGCCCCGCAAGTGCGAGGCAGAATCGGATGCATGTGCGCCATCACAACAGCTGATCGTGAAATTGGCTGAAGTGAAGCTCCGTACTGCGCATACGCAGCCCCGTGTGGTCATTTTTCGATCGAGAACACTAAGAACACCTTTATTCGATAGAACGTATTTAATCAATTAGTGCCTTCTGTCGAAAAATACCTGCCCATGCACAGTATTGAACAGCACAACAGCTGATTTTCCGATCAGCTGTTGTGACGGCGCATGCGCAGATTGTAGGAGGAGCTAATTTTAAAACTATCGATACTCCCTGCTGAGACCACCACCTGTGGAAGAGAATTCCACATCCTTGCCACCCTTACAGTAAAGAACCCTCTATGTACTTTAACCTCTTGCTTACTGGGCACTTAAACCCCCCTCCTGCCCAGACCAATTTTCAGCTTTCAGCACTGATGCACTTTGAATGACAATGTACCCAAACAACACTGTACCCAAATGACATTTTTTATCATTCCCCCCCCCCCCACAAATAGAGCTTTCTTTTGGTGGTATTTAATCAAAGCTGGGATTTTTATTTTTTGCTAAACAAACAAAAAAAGATGGAAAATTTTGAAAAAAAAAATATTGTTTCATAGTTTGTTATAAAATTTTGCAAACAGGTAATTTTTCTCCTTCATTGATATGCGCTGATGAGGCGGCACAGAAAAGGTGGCACTGTTGGGCACAGAAAAGGTGGCACTGTTGGGCACAGATAAGGCGGTACTGTTGGGCACAGATAAGGCGGCACTAATGGGTGTCACTGATGGGCACTGGTAGGTGACACTGAAGGGCACTGATGTGCAGCACTGTTGTTGAGGCACTGATTGTGGGCACTGGTAGGTGGCAAAGGTGGGCACTAAGGATCTGGTGGCAGCTCGCCGTGATCGGGACTGATGTCCCTCTCTCAGCCGCCGGTGATCAGCTTTTTTTTTCCTCACGCTGTCAGCGCGAGGAGAAAAAATAGCCCATTACCGGCTCTGTTGACATCACATGATTAGCTGTCATTGGCTGACAGCTGATCATGTGGTAAGGGGTCGGGATCGACCCCTTACTCCGATCTGTGATCCAGCGAGTCTCATAGACTCGCTGATCACAGAGCGCCCCGTGCGTGCCCTGCAGGGGGTGCTCAGGCAGCTCATGCATGGGAGGGCGTCAGAGGATGTACTCCCGGAAAAGCAGGTCCGCGCTGTAGCGTCATTCGGCTATAGCGCGGATCTGAAGTGCTTGACGTTAAAACGCTTCTCTTCTACTGTTAGTGAATGGCCGCGTGTCTTATTAAATTCCCTTCCGTGGAAAAGTTTCATCCCTATTGTGGGGTCACCAGTACGGTATTTGTATATTGAAATCATATCCCCTCTCAAGCGTCTCTTCTCCAGAGAGAATAAGTTCAGTGCTCGCAACCTTTCCTCATAACTAAGATCCTCCAGATCCCTTTATTAGTTTTGTTGCCCTTCTTTGTACTCGCTCCATTTCCAGTACGTCCCTCCTGAGGACTGGTGCCCAGAACTGGACAGCATACTCCAGGTGCGGCCGGACCAGAGTCTTGTAGAGCGGGAGAATTATCATTTTATCTCTGGAGTTAATCCCCTTTTTAATACATGTCAATATTCTGTTTGCTTTTATTAGCAGCAGCTTGGCATTGCATGCCATTGCTGAGCCTATCATCTACTAGGACTCCCAGGTCCTTTTCCATCCTAGATTCCCCCAGAGGTTCTCCCCCCCCGTGTATAGATTGCATTCATATTTTTGGCACCAAAATGCATTATTTTACATTTTTCTACATTAAACCTCATTTGCGTAACAAGGACAATCTGCGCTACCCCCAATTATCTCAATGTGATATCAAAAAAAGTGAATAAATCTGAAATGGTGATAACTAAAAGGTGCTGCAACCTAAAAAACCTGAATATCCAGTTTTAACGAATTAAATAGAATCAGGTGCGCTACCTGTGTCCAACACATTAATAAGAAATTCAACATATAAATATAAATATTCAAGCGTAACTAAACACTAAAAGTGAGTAAAGGAAAAATAAATAATATTATTATAACGTGCAAAGTCCACAAAGAAACAAAAAACAATTTAACATCCTTTAAAAAGTGATCCCCAACAGTGTGCGCTTTCACTGAAAACAAAATCCTTCCTTCAAATACGGAATATGAACTTCATTATATTTTCACAAGCCAAGAAATGATAGAAAAAGCCGTTTGCCAGATACGTAGGACCCCTATTATGGAGGTCTTAAGGGCTCAGGTATGCGAGATCTTACAGACAGGAACAGCTTCCTTTTTCTGTACATGATTTAAAATTATTACTGAAGTGACTTAATGTTGCTCTAAATTGGAGCTGTATGTTTTTTTTCCATTTTGTCGCTTAGTTTATATATGGTAATATCTTTACATAACCCCTCCTGTTTACTGTATCTTTTTTGTCCAACTAAATGCATATGAATGGTGCCAGACACATTTGGTACCACATTTATACTCTTCCTTATTTCCTTAGTGCCCCCCTTTTTTGGAACATGGGTTAAACCCCCAAATAAAGATGTCACATGGATGTGTTCTGAGGATATGTATATTGGCTTAATTCCATCTGCATTTAATGTTAATAGCGCGGATCTGAAGTGGTTAAGGTTAAACTGCTTCTCTTCTAATTTTAGTGACTGGCCGCGTGTCTTATTAAATTCCCTTTCACGGAAAAGGTTCATCCCTATTGTGGGGTCACCAGTACGGTTGTAATGTTGAATGTCCTTTTTAAGGGGGGAGCGGCGCCGCCCCTGCACCACTGCCGCCCCGAGGTCTGGCCTCGGTGGCCTTGTGGCAAATCCGGCCCTGAGGACGTTTATTTGTTTTTTGTTTCTTTGTGGACTTTGTGAAACAACAATGTGCGGTGCTAATAAGATGTGCTGGGAATCTGCATTAGTAAATGCAAGATCACACTAGGTGATAGTAATACATAAACTGGCAAGAATGTGTCATCCAAAACTATATATAATAAGTGACCACAAAAATATTGTGGTTCGTATGTCTGAAGGTACAAAAAAATAAGACCCTTGCATCAGGGAGCTTATATACCCCCCAGTATAATGGGACTTTATAGGCGAACCATACGATTGAATTAGATAAAAAAATGTTTTATTTGGAGAAGCATAAAAACAAGATACATTAGACATGAATCTCAACAAAAGTATTTATACAATAGAATTTGCTTTCATATAGTAATTTTTGTATACTTACATTTGTAATAGGATATTTTCTCTAGAAGCCTGACATGTTTCAGGACGGTGTCCCTTCTTCAGAGGCGTATTGCAGAGAGAAAAAAATCATATATGTAGGAGATACATTCTGAAACAACAAATGAAAATAATTTGCGCAATGTAACAATATGAACAAAAGGAGATTTAGCAACCCAGCATCCCACAGTGTCCACCATACATACCAGTAAAAGGTTTTCAAAAATGAAAGATATATGCATAAATATGCACAGGCATCCAATTTTGGATGAGGCAGCAAATTGTATCTTTTGGATAAAAACGCACTGGCTGTCGGCTGACCAACCAGTGTAGAATAATGGTTATCCCTCGGCTTCAGAAGTGACTTCGCAAAGGCCCCCAAATGGAAGGACAGCCCTGCTAGGTCCCAAATTGACCTTTAAAAAGCAAAGGAGAAGAAGCTTTTAAGTAATTTTTTCAAAACCCCTAAATTTGCATATATTTGATTTTATTTCCCATTTGCCATGAAAGGCTTTCTCTTTCATTAAATCTTAAAAAATATAGCCAGTATGTCTGAAGGTACAGAACTATATTGGTGACCAACAAGGTGAGAGAATCACACTAAATGTGACATCAAAATTGAAAAACAAAAATGTGTAAAATAAAATAAATGGGAAGAATAGGATCAACCAGAATGGTCCTAAAAATCATATAGATACACTAATATAAACATGAGTGAAATACGGTAAATGGGATAGACAGTACCGCATATTTGTCATAACCAACTAATAAAATATGTAATGTATAACATATGGGTATAACGTGATAAGCTTATAGTCCATGTACAGAGTATAGACTCATAAAAGTACAGATGTAACACTGTTGGTACTCCAAACTTTGTAAATACTTCTACATCAGTGTTAGAGACATATCAACATGCAGGATGTTATCTTCTCCAAACATAACTTCATAACTTCAAGCAAATAAAAATATGATGCCCTTACCAGAGGTGGTGGACTCACAGGCTGTTGGCGGTGAGTCAGATAAGCTTATACCGTCAAGCGGTGAAGTAGATAGACCTGGTAGGGAAGAAGAGCCTCAAAGCCAATACGCCCCTGGAGAAAATGAATTAAGCCCGAACTTCCTGATGACCCAGTTTCCTAACCAGGGACCCCTCCCATGTTAAGGTTATATTCGTGGACACAGAGGGGTTTCTCCACAACACCAGTCGCCGTAGTAATTTGGACCGTCATGTCTGCATGAAGGGAGGTGAGAACAAAAACATTCTTATTATCCCTCCACTTCACAGCGAGCAAATTATTACACTGCAAGCAGGCTCTCTCCCCCAGCCTAAGACGGGAATCTACAAGCCGCTGGGGAGGCAGATCACGTACCAGGTACATGATTTTGCCTGCCCGTGTCATTCTGCCGCAGTATATCTGCGTTAGGTGGTCGGCAAGGGGTTAAGGACCCTCGAATGCAAGCCATCTGGTCCTGGTGATTTATTAATGTTAAGTTTTTTTCAAATCTATTTCTAATTCTATCCTCTGTTAGCCATGAGGGTGCTTCCTGTGATGTGTTATAAAGATAAACATTGCAGACTTGGTTATGGAATCCCCCCCAGTTTCCTTTGTGAAGACTGAGAATAAATTCAGAACCTTTGCCATCTCTCCATCTTCTGTAACCAGATTCCCTTCATCCTTTATGGGCCAATATGATCTGGCCTCCCTTTCTTATTATTTATATACTTAAAAAATTTCTTGGGATTTTTTTTTTTACTCTCCTCCACTATGTGCCTTTCATTTTTCTACCTTGGCTGCTTTGATTGCACCATTGAATTTCTTATTGCTTTCTTTGTAAAGTTGGAATGCTGACGATGACCCCCTCAGCCTTGTATTTTTTGCAGGCCTTCTCCTTTGCTTTTTATATGCATTTTTACGTTGGCATTAAGCCACCCAGGACTTTTTTTAGCTCTTTTTTAAATTTATTTCCCATTGGGTTTTAACCCCTTTTTGACCATTAATGGGGGTTAAAAGCGCCCTGCTAGCAGCCGAAAACCTCGGTAAAAAATGACGGTAAAGCGCCGCTAAAAATAGAGGCATTTTACCGTCATCGCTCGCCCGTTCCAGTGTGAAAGCAGCCTTATAGACCCCAGATCTCTCCATAAAGAGGACCTGTTAACAATTCCTTCCTGCTATTACAAAGGATGTTTACATTCCTTTTTAAAAGAAGTAAAAGTGATCTAAAAAAATAAAGGGACAGTATAAAAAATTCTTATTTATGTATTTAATGCGCCACTATCCCTCGTTTGCACACAGAAGTAAACACATACGTAAGTTGCACACGCATATGTAATTGGTGAGTTATTACCACAAACATTCTAGCGAGAGCGATAATTCTAGCACTAGATCTCCTCTGTAACTCTAAACTGGTAACCTGTAAACCTCTTTAAAGCTTTGCCTATGGAGATTTTTAAGTACTGAAGTTTGTCGCCATTCCACAAGTGTGCACAATTTTAAACTGTGACATGTTGGGTATCTATTTACACAGTGTAACATCATCTTTTGTATTTTACCAAAAAATTGGGTTATATAGTGTTTTTTTATTTTTCTATTTTTTTTATAATTCAGTAAAGTGTATTTTTTTTTTCAAAAAATTTTTTGGGATTTTTGCAGCTCTTTTTCAATGTTAGTACAGCGATCTCCCCTGCTGAGCTATTTTGTTATGACTCCCCCCCCCCCCCCCCCCCGGGCAAGAACACTCCAGTCAGTGCTAATCAGGAGCCGGTTGGCTGCTGGTTTCCCAGCATGCTCGTCTGACAGAAGCCGGCCAAAACAGCCGGCTTCTGTCGGACCGGCTGCCAGATACACAGGCGGAATGTCGGCCATTTTTTATTGAATCGGCCAATGTCGGCCAACATTCAGCCCATGTGTAATTGGCATAAGTAAGTTTCCAGAAAAAAATACAGATTTTTACTTGAAAACAAAAAGTGCCAGAAAAGGCCTGGTCCTTAAGTGGTTAAAAGACCCTATATTACCAAAAGTATTGGGATGCCTGCCTTTACACACACATGAACTTTTAATGGCATCCCAGTCTTAGTCCGTAGGGTTCAATGTTGAGTTGGCCCAACCTTTGCAGCTATAACAGCTTCAACTCTTCTGGGAAGGCCATCCACAAGGTTTAGGAGTGTGTCTATGGGAATGTTTGACCATTCTTCCAGAAGAGCATGTGTGAGGCCTGGCTCACCGTCTACACATTTATTCATTCCAAAGGTGTTCTATCGGGTTGAGGTCAGGACTCTGTGCGGGCCAGTCAAGTTCCTCCACCCCCAAACTATCTCATCCATGTTTTAGCAGCACTTTACCATCATTTTAGCGGCGCTTTCCCGTTGCTAGTGTTGCACTTTTAAACTTGAAGGGGGTTAAAAGCACCCGTGTTGCAGCACTTCCAAAGTGCTTTCCATTTCAATGGGCAGGGGTGTTTTGGGAGCACCAAAAATGCTGCTTGCAGGACTTTTCCTAACGTCCTCCAAGCGCACCGCCCCAGTGTGAAAACACTCGGGGTCTCACACTGGGGTGGCATGGCAGGCAGTTTTTAGGCTCTTTACAGGCGCTATTTATAGCGCTAAAACACTTGAAAACTTCCTCAGTGTGAAAAGAACTGGAGCTGATGAGGCTTTGAGATGATCGTTATGCTTATGTTCCTCTTCTCTGCTGGGACTTTTATGTTTTTCTTGCTTCTGTTCATATTCATTATACCAGAAATTACAGATGGAATTTAGTGACACTGTGAAAGTTCTCATTTCTGATCTGTCTTCTCCTCCCAGGTCTCCTGTATATGATGATCATATCGGTGTCATCAGGAACGGTGTATGTACAGAGCGGATCAGACATCACTGACTGTAATATGAAATGTCCCCTTAAAAAAGGTAAAATGGAGCTGTACAGAAAGTGTGGAGAGAAGGAGAAGACGATGATCGAGTATTACCTGCATTACAACTTCACTAATTATCATGACTCCAGAATCCGACTGCACACAGGGAGCGGATGCTGGAAGCTGACATCTGCCAGGAAGGATGATTCCTGTGTGTATGAGACCTGGTGTTACATTTACAGTGATAAGGATTATCTATTGTCCTCTACAGAGATCCGTGTTCTGGGTAAGAGTCCATATACTACATCACACTTCTCTACACTGCATTGTACTCTATGGGGGAAGAAGTGTCTATTATACAGGATGAGTGAGGAGAGGAAATGAGTTCTTCATATAACAGATTTCCAGTATTCCCCACTGATATCTCCCCATCTGTCCTCCTCAGTATAACACTGGAGGGGTGTGGGCATCGTGTCCCCATTGTGGGCACTAAAGGGTAAAACAGAAAACAAGTGGATTAGTGTGGACCATAGGCACAGGGTATGCCAGGTGTGCCTGGGCACACTCTAATCACCTCATGTGGTGCTGATTTCCACTTCTTCCTGGCGCCCCCTGTCTCCCCCCCTCGGCTTCCCTCCTCTCCTCTCCCACCGGATGCTGCGGAGGGTGTTTCAGGATGGAGAGCGGGGGAAGGGGCCAGTAAATACGTCATTAATCATCCCCTTTCTTTTTTTGAGTAAACACAGTGGGTGATCTGTACTGATCACTCCTGTGTTCATTCTTAACTGAAGCATAATAAACTAAGCTTCAATTTGTGAATAAACAGGAAGCCACTCAGCATAGAGCACTTCCCATTCAGTCACTGTCTAGTGCAGCTGAGGCTGCAGAGAAAGGGACTGGAGAATCTCGGTCCTTAGTCCCTTTCTCTGTCTCAAGTGAGACATCAGATGTCCGTTTACATTCTTTTAAATGTTACCAAGCCCACCAACAGGGCTGCTATAAAAAATGTGAAAAAATTTTAAAAAAATTGTAAAAAAATAATAAAAACTTTTGACACCATCCACTGAACTCCTTACACCGTCCACTGCTCTGCTGATATACATGTATGTGTGTTTGTGTTCTGGGGTGCAAACCATAATGCAATAGGCTGCACACACCTATGGTGTGGACTAGAGCTGTACGATTCTGGATAAAATGAGAATCCGTTTTTTTGCTTATAAAATAAAGATCACGATTCTGACTAGACATGTGCACTACCCAAAAATGTGTTTGTTTTCATTACATTTGTTTTTTTTTTGTTTATCGGATCATTCGTTATGAACGGCATTTGTTACTTCGGATTATTCATAACTTTGGATGCATTCCTATCCGTTACATTCGCTAACGGTTACTTTAGCCTTTGAAAGGAAATTCCAATACCTATAATTTAATAGTTTATTATAATAACATTTATAATGATAGCTAATAATTGAATTATAATAGAAAATACGAAAAACAAAATTATGCGAATGTATCACAAAAGAGAAATATTATTATAGTGCTAGTCTGTTGGAAAGACTCAATAAAGGCACCACTTCCCTTATTTTTAAATAAAACATGGAAAAGAGGAATTGGGACTTTTCAAGCGCTTACAAAGACAATGAATTTAGAAAAATAGAAAATGTATTTATATTTAAAAAATCATAAATGAAAATATAAGAATTCCACAATAGATCAGTAACAAATACCAACAAAAGTGTAATTGTATCTCTACGTGTTTCACCTTTTGCGGCTTCTTCAAGAGATTCTATTACAATAAACACTGTGTATGTAGATTGATCACTAAAATAGAAAAATATATATCCGAAAAAGGAATTTAGAAAATACAAACACAAAAAAACAATTCAATACAATTACATAGTGGACTGAGGGCAATAGACAAAAAGCGTATTCAGATCATGGTACCAACCTTTTGAAAAGATTTTTTCAAAGTTGCAATCATCAATAATTGTGGAAAAGCATATGGGACCATTTGAGAGCACCATAGGGAAGGGTAATAGACTGGGAAGATCCAAAGTCCATCTGAATTAAAGGTAAGTAGGTAAAAAGTCAGTAGATGTTTACCAGAAGCCACAAGGCAAAAGGGCGATACTCTCTATTAAATGAAAGCCTACCTCAATAGTTTTTCAAGGCAAGAATCGTACAAAGAGATGTCAAGTACTTAGTTGAGAGACACGGGGAAGATGAACTTTTTGTACCAGAAACATTTTCAAAATAATCCGGACTTCCCTTTAGGAAGAAAAAACAAGAGCTATGTTTCAAATAAAAAATCTTAAATGGAGATAAAGAAAATTATCCGAATATAATTGATTCGTTAAACTCGTAGATTGAACCATTTTTTGTCCTTTTTGGATTTTCGTTATTTTGGAATTTCATTCTTTCGGGTTTTCGTTCTTTCTGAAAATTAGTTTTCGTATGCATTCGTCAAGAGTCTTTCGTTAATTCAGATGCTTCCAATGAATATTGCGAATTTCATCCGAAAACAAATTAGTTACAAAACAAACTGCACGTGCCTAATTCTGACAAACTTTTTATTTTAGATTTACAACCCCTGAACATTCAGTTATCAAACAAGATGGCAATTAAATAAGACCTAATACTCTTTGTTTCAATAACATTTAAAGTGTCACTAAACCCACAACAGTAAAATCTGTCTGTATATGCAGCAATAGAATGCTTGTTATACTGACTCTGGAACTTAAGGGGTTAATCCGCTGCATTGTGTAACAAGGCTGTTTGATCCTGTATGCACAGATCCTTCTCTCCCTGCACTGTCTATCTGGGGAAGGCCAGCTAACACACAGGCAATAGCCAACCTGCATATGCTCAGTTTAGTCTCTATTGCTGGAGAGAACATTTCCTTGTTCTCAGAGCTAGCCAGGTCACATGATCTTGGCATCACACATGTGGGCGTGTATACAAGATATAGTGGAAATCTCCTACCTGAACACAGCTCTGGAAAAACTGTGCAGTTTATCATGTTACCGTGGTATACAGATCAGCCAAAAAGGTATATAGTGGCAATATTTTAATGTAAAAAAGATTTATAAGCTGTGGGCACTGGGGGGGGCAGATGAACTATTTTCATATTACTGGGTTTAGTAACACTTTAACCAGTTGCCGACCAGGCCATACCCGAATGACGGCTACAGCATGGTCGGATAACCCTGGGAGGCCGTCATATGATGTTCGCCCAGAATCGCACCCCCTGGGGTTTGCACCCAGGAATGTCCGTGACCGTCTGGTCCTCCGAACGGGGCATGTCACAGAACAAGGTAAAGGGCAAATGACAGCGGCCTTTTACCACGTGATTGCTCCATTCAGTGATGGAGCGATCAGTTGTCAACAGACCACAGCATGTCTGGTTCAGCTCCTCCCCTCTCCTCAATCACTGTACCAATCAGTGCGAGGAGAGGGGAGGAGCTGAACCGGACATGGAAGGAGCCGGGTGCAGCAGCGCTGTGGGCTGGATCTGAAGTGCCCACAGCGCTGATCTCTGCCCATTTCTGCCCATCCGTGCTCATCCATGCCTCATATATGCCTCATTTGTGCCTCATCCATGCCACATCTGTGCTCATATGTACCACATCAGTGATCATCCGTGCAACATAAGAGCTCATCCATCCCCATCCATGGCTCATCCATGCTCATTCATGGCTCATTAATCAGTGTCTCACAAAAGTGTAATAGGTAGTCAAATTAGATGTGTAATTTATGCACCTAGAACGCCTGAAGGTGCTATTTGAATGTTGGGCCTCTGTATGTGGCCAGGCTGTGTGAAAGTCTCACACATGTGGTATCGCCATACTCAGGTGTAGCAGAATATATTTTGGGGTGTAATTTTTGGTATGTACATTCTGTGTGTTAGAAATATCTTATATGTTGACAACTTTGTGTTAAAAAAAAATGCATTTTCATTTTCTTTCCACATTTTCAAAAAACTTGTGGAAAAAAATTACATGTTGAAAAGACTCATTATGCCTCATAGAATATACAATTTTGCTTTACAAAATTGGGTCATTTTTTGGGCATTTCCATTGTTCTGGTGCTCCAGAGCCTTCAAAAGTGTGATAGGTAGTCAAGAAATTAATAGTGTAATTTATTCTCCTAGAACGCCTGAATGTGGCCAGGCTCTAAAAGTCTCACACGTGGTATCACCATACTCGGGAGGAGTATTAGAATTTATTTTGGGGTGTAATTTGTGGTATGCATATGCTGTGTGTGAGAAATAACTTATGACAATCTTGTGGGGAAATTTTTTTAAAAAAAATCTTCATTTTGCAAAGAATTGTAGGAAAAATGTACAACTTAAAAAAACTCACCATACCTCATACTAAATACTACTTTCCAAAAAGGGGTAATTTGGGGGGTATTTGTTAGTGGTGCACCGAATGGACATTTTGGTGTCAAAACTGAAAATGGAAGATACACTAGGCCGAAAATCACAGTTTATTTTTAAATAAACATTTTTTTGATATATAAAATTCAAAATTGTGTTTATTATTATTATTCATATTTGACTTTTAATTATCATGAATTTTATGAATAAAAAAATAGTACAATCCAGTGCTCATCCATGCCCAGCATGAACGTGTTTTCTAACACTGCAAAACAATTCAGGTAGACGGGTATCTGCAAAGTAGCGTCTGCTTGGTATTGTGTAAAGCAGCTCAATATGTTGCATGAGCCTACAGAATCCAATGTCCTCCACAACAGAGAATGGCTGGTTGTCTAATGCAATAAATTCCATCATTTTATCTCTAATGTCGTGAGCTTTGGGACTGTGTCACCTGTAATTTTTTTTTACCTTTTCAAAGACTGGCCACAGATGGTGTTGAGCCTGGCCCTGAGGCACTTTTTGGAAGCGGTACTGTTTTCTTGTATTCTGTATGCTGAACTGGATGACGTGTTTTCAGGTGGTGTATCAAACCTGTTGAAAAATGCCTTGGCACTGTACCCCCTCTTGAAATTTCTGTTGAGCAAAGACTGCAGATTGCAAATTTGGGGTCTTTATCAGAAACTTTAAAATATTTCCACACTGCAGACCTGGTCCACCTTTGCTGGTAGCGTAGAGGAATAGCATAGAATGATCTATAGTGGGAGTGACATCTGAGGGGGGAGGGGGGGGACTAAAATCAATCTAAAAAACTAAACCCCAGGCAGCTATAAAATAATTAAAAAAAAACTAAACCTAACCACCAATCTTTTTTTCCATTGCCATGCACTGCAGTACATCTGACTTCTACCAAAGAATATATTGAATTTATTGATTTGATTGCATACTATTTTTGAGATATAATATTCAGTAGTATATTGCTGCATCGTGCATACTGTCATGCGCTTGTCAGTGTAGTATTAGTATAACATACTAACTGAATGCTATCTAAACTGACGGCGCAATATAAGTTCCTTAAAAATAATAATAATTACCTGGCCGTTTAGTAGTAGTAGAAGAACTAGTAGAACTAACTATAATACTACAAGTACATACAACTGAATATCTCTATTTCAATAGCAAAGTTTGTTTAAAATATATATATATATATATATATATATATATATATATATATATATATATATATATATATATATATATATATATATATATATATATATATATATATATATTAGTAATAGATGGATTGTTTGTCAGTAGTTAGAGAATGCTCACCGGCGAATAGTAGCCATCCAGGAGGGACGGTGCCCACTCTACAATGCAGCCCTGTATGCAGCCGTCTCCCGAGTCACAACTGCACCTCAAGTCTCAACCACGAGGAATGTCCGCAGGGAACGTGCTCACGAGTCCAGCATCTTAACCACAAGGAACGCACGTGACAAGTCGATGCGCACACCGCTATTGCACATGCACAATTTTCCGGCTCCATTATCGGCTATTTTTTTTCTTTCGGCAATGTGCTAAAAACACAATTTTATATCGGAAATTTCTATGCATCCCTAGTTCCTGACACTCGTAGCTGTAAAAGCTCCTCATAAGAGTAGTAAAACCTCTTTACCGTTACAGGACAAGTCCAGTTGAGTGTGATTAACTAATACTAGATACTCCATTGTACTCTATGGGGAAAATTAAATACAGAGGACTGAATGTAAGGGAGGGGCTGGAGATTGCTTGAATAATGATCAGTGTATGAGCTAACACTCTATTCCATGTATCTGGGCTCTGTGTTGGTGACTTCTTCTCTTGATAATTCCAGATCCGGTTCTCATCTCCAACATCTCCAGTAACTTCAGCCGGCTGGGTGAGGAGACGGCTGTGAGCATCCAGTTCTCTGGAGAAGAGAGCGCTGTGACCTGGGAGGTGGACGGGGAGCCTCTCCCTGAAAGATACCGGCTGATAGATGACAATAGGATGCTGATTATCCCCAGTGTGCAGAGAGACGACGCCGAGAGGAGATTCCGGGTCAGGATCACAAACCCGGTCAGTGAGGAGATCCGGGAATACCGGCTGACCAATGATACGATGTTCATCAGAATGCTGGAAACAGAAGGTATTGGTGACTATGGGGGGTCATGTTATATTCCATGTATGGGGGTGTTATAGATTGGGGTCCTGTCTCCTCTTCTCTGGGGGGTCATAGTGGGAGTGTGACACAGAATAGTAACATTGTGTCTTGTTGTCTCTTCTCTTTGCTCTCCTGATGGAGGATTATACAGGTGAGATGTCACATGACCACCGACCATACAGACTGATACATTGTATATTTAACACACATAGTATATTTAAAGTGTGTTACCCCTAACTTAAAGTGATACTAAAGTCTCGTGTTTATTTTTAACAAAAGAAAAATTAAAATAAATAAACATATTATACTTGCCTGCCCTGTGTGATGGTTTTGCATAGAGCAGCCCCGATCCTCCTCTTCTCAGGTCCCTCACCAGCACTCCTGGCCCCTCCCTCCTGTTGAGTGCCCCCACAGCAAGCAGCTTGCTATGGGGGCACCCACGCCGAGCCACAGCTCCCCCTGTGTCCAATCAGACACAGACCCGTGGTCCGGCCCCACCCTGCCCCCTTTCTCTCCTCATTGGCTGACTGAGTTTGACAGCAGCGGGAGCCAAAGAGGAGGGAGAATCCCAGAATGCTGAGACACTCCTGCAACATCGCTGGATCTAGATGGACATCATGTAAGTATAAGGGGGGATGGTGCACACAGAAGGCTTTTTATCTTAATGCTTGGAATGCACCTTCTGCCTTTACAACCACTTTAATACTAAAGCTAGCTGTTTGTTTTTTATATATAAGCTGGTAAATCCATTTTTTTTTCAGTTTTTTATTTTGATGAGGAAATATCTGGTAATGCTGCCGGTACCCCTTCTATGCAAATTTAAACTGAACACGCTAAGCACAAAAGCAGATCTGTGATGGTTTCGGCAGTTTATGGAACTGTGAGCTGCTTGGTCTTCCAGAACTTCAGTCAGTTTGGCTGCTACACCCACCCTGTGCCCTTCTGTGTTGATAGACAGCAGGTTCTACTGAAAGCCGCTATCTATCAAAAAAACTGATTCTGGTCCCTTGAAGCAGATTAAACAGCACTGTGCTTGTGTTGTGTAATCTGCCCCTCCTCTAAACACCTCCCTGAACCTGCCACTTCCTGTATCCCCCTCTCTGTACTGACCATGAAAATCAGGGCTGCTGAGCCCTAACCACTGAGGTCAGCGTACGTTCCTCCATCATCCACAGCCTGCTCTCCTCTCTTCCCCCCCCCTCCTCCTGCCTGTCTGTCTCCGCCCCCCTTCCATCCCCGACTCTATTAGTATACATAGATAAACTTTTACAAAATATTCACTGCCAGCCCCTCTATTATAGGCGGACATAGCACACTGTATACGTGTTTTTTATAAAAATGTGCATTGTAAATACAGTTTTAGGGTGATCTTCAGGGTGGTCACATGACTTGCGGCCGGTCTCCAGTGCTACTGGGAGGGGCTGAGTGGCCATGTGATCTCCCTGGCTGACGAAAGAGGGAGATCTCGGCCCCTCCTGCAGAAGCCAATTAATCAGATATACAGCGGCCGCGAGTCACGTGACCAGCCCTGAAGATCGCCATAAATCATTTTTTACAACGCTTGTTTTTATGAAAGACTTGCTGTGCTGTGCCTGCCTATAATAGAGGGGCTGCCAGTGATTTGCACATGTGGGGTTAACAAACCCTTTACCACAGCAATGCTGGGTGGGGGGACGTGTCAGACTGTGGGAAGTACAGGCATGCTGTGCAATAGACAGTCTCCTGTAGCGGCTGCTCTGAGTAACGTTCACTCGGTACACACTCACAGGCACCCCCCTGTGGAATAGTGTATAATAGGTCAGAAAAATATTTCTAATGTGTAAATGTGCCTATGTTAGTAGTATGTATAGAAATACTTTGTCACATTTTTCTAAATTACATTTATTTTATCACAGATTATGAACCATATGGAAGACATCGAGGTGTCACTGCTGCTATTTTTGTAGCTGTCCTAATAGTGATAATAATAATAGGGATTATCTACATGATACATCGGGTGAGTTCATATGACGTATTTCTCTTTATATTATTGCAGTGATAATGAGCAAAAATCTGGGGGGTATAGAAACATATAATACATGGTCCGCTCACAACCAGACGGTGTTTTATATTTTTACCCTTTCGTGCCCTAATCCAAGTCTTTGTGACAGACCACATTTTGAATGTTTTTTTTTTTGTTATTATTACTATTTTTTTTTTTTTTTTTTTAGTATGTAATGGATTACTTTAACTGCTTTGCATGTCAAAATGATATTTTCACACCATTTGTCAAATATGTATGAAAATTCTAATTTAGCACCACAGATCTTGTGAATAAAATAAATAACAAAAATGAAAAAGTATTAGATAACCCTCAGTGGTAGTATTGTGTACTTCACACCAGCTGCAATGCCATCGTGCGCTTACATGCAAAACTCAAAAATGAACATAATCCTACATCGTGTTTAGAAATGCAGAAATCAAATAAGGCCACACAAATAAGTATACAAGTCCCATATAGTGATTAAACTTTTCGTGCTTAAAATCTTCAGAATGAATCCGGTGCTCAATTCAAGTGCCCCACATGGATGTGCACTCACCCCGGATGTGGATTCTATTTCTAGCATGGTCACTTGAAAAAATAAATTTTTATACAATTTTTTTTAAATTAAATTTTTATATAATTTACGGAATTACCTATTTATTTTTTTCCAGTTATTATGTTAGTGTCACATTTCATATGGTTTGATTTTTTTTTTCCCCCACACCTCTCCCCCCCATCTACATCCAATATGAGGATGCAGTTTTTAATTTAGCCACAAGATGGCATACATACACACATGCACACCAGTGATACTTTTTTTATTTGCACTAACATACAATTTTTCAGGACACGCTTTTGGGGTGTGTTCCCTTCTTCAAGGTCGAAGCAGTACTCAGCAGACCTTGAAGAAGGGGACACACCCCGAAAGCTTGTCCTGAAAATTTGTATGTTCGTGCAAATAAAAAAGTATCACGGACAGTACTCAATTTTCTATGTCACAATTGCACTAATACGGCTACAATCACATCAAGTATAGTGGCTAAATTAAAAACTGCATTCCCATATTGGATATAGAGAGGGAGGTTTAGGTCAAAAAAAAAATAAAAAAATCACAAACCATATGAAATATTACACTAACCTAATAACTCTGGAAAAAAAATTTAAAAATTCTGTAAATTATATATAAATTAATTTTAAAAAAATTGTATAAAAATGTAATTTTTTTTAAGTGACCATACTAGAAATAGTTGGTGCACATCCATGTGGGGCACTTGAATTGAGCACTAGTGAATGTGCACCAACTATTTCTAGTATGGTCACTTGAAAAATTACATTTTTATACTATTTTTTTTATATTAACTTTTTATTTAATTTACAGTTATCTATTTATTTTTTTCCAGAGTTATTATGTTAGTGTCATATTTTATATGGTTTGTGTTGTTTTTTTCTTCTTCTTTTTTTTTTTTTTTTTCTTTTTTCTCCTCCCCCTCTATATCCAATATGAGGATGCAGTTTTTAATTTAGCCACAAGATGGTGTGTGTATGCCATCTTGTGGCTGAATTAAAAACTGCACCCTCATATTGGATGTAGAGGGGGGAGAGGTGTAGGAAAAAAAATCAAACCATATGAAATATGACAGTAACTTAATAACTCTGTGAAAAAAAAAAAAATTTAGGTCCGTCTATATATAAAAAGTTCATTGTAAAAAATTGTATAAAAATTTAATTTTTCAAGTGACCATACTAAAAATAGTTGGTCCACATCCGGGTGAGTGCACATACATGTGGGGCACCTGAATTGAGCACTAGTGGAGCACCGGTTTCATCCTGAAGATTTTAAGCACAAGCACTTTAATCACTATATGGGACTTGTATACTTATTTGTGTGGCTTTGTTTGATTTCTGATGCATTTCTAGCACAATGTATGATTATGTTCACTTATCACATATGCGCGTGTGTGCGCTTTTTCAGACAACTGTCGGGCTTTTTGTGGAGGCAACACCCAATCACTTCCATGGGTATGACCAGGGCTGCTGTTAGAAACCAGGGGGCCCCAAAACCGACAACCTGACACAGGGCCCCATACAGACAATGCCTCAGTTATGTCAGGAACCATGAATCAGACTGAGATAGAAATGCAGTAAAAAATCACACTCTTTAATGTAATGGTAAAAATAGTACAGATCAGTAAAAGTAGTCAACGTAAGCCATGGATTGGTAACCAAAGCAGATAGTCGAATAAGCCAGTTATCGGGAAACCAGAGATCAGCATAGTTGGAGGCAGAAGAACAGGCTCAGGAACCAGAAGGGACGTCAGCCGGGTAAACTCTTTCACACGAACAAAACAAAACTGCAGATATGTTGACCAGGTGAAGGCAGGAAAGGAATGAACAAGGCAGTTTAATTATTCAGAAGGGGCTGGCTGTAGGCAGGACTGACAAGCAGATGATGATCAGGTGAGCCACAGAGGAATCAATGAGATTCCTGACAATTATCTGATAGCTGAGCACAGAGAAGAGGGCCGCTAAGAGCCCAGCCCTGACAAGTTATGAATTAACACAGTGAGTAATCGGTACCGACTGATCATTGAGTTCAATCAGTAAAAGGAAGGGGCTGGTAAATATGACCTATTTACTGGACCCTTCCCCCCATTCTCCATCTTGAAGGATCCTGTTGTGTGCTGATGGGAAGGAGAGTAGGGATGGCTGGCAGCATTGTTGGGGTAGGAGGGAGGCATGTAGGGGTGCCTGGACAGCAGGGGGAAATGTATGGTGCACAGAGAGGCTGATTGGTGTGGTGGGGGGGCAATTACTGGAACCACTTCCCTGTATAGCTCTTTCTGCAGCAGCTGAAAGACAACAAAGCAAAACAAATTTTCAGCAGCTGCAGAGACCTAAGGGGGGATTAGTTCCAGTAATTGTACCCCCTCCACCCCACTGCACTGATCACCCTCCCTGCCCACATCGTTCACCTTGCTACCTGTGCCGGAGGACAGTTGGTACCCCCCTTATCCATGGCCCTGGGTATGGCACTGTCCTCATGTGTGGTGCAAACACTGTTTACATATGCATGCGTGACTTGAGTATGAGTTTGCTTCTGCACGAGGGGATAGGGGCCCTTTATAAATTTTTGGTTTTGTGTGGGGTTTTTTTTCTGTTCCTTTTTTATTTGATCATTTTTTTTTTCCTATCGCAGGAAATGTAAACCTTCCTTGTGATGGAAATAAGGCATGACAGGTCCTCTTTATAGAAGACCCCAGATCTCTCCTCTACCCTGGAAAGCATGAGATCAAAAAAATACAATTGATCCCATGCTGTCCAGAACAAAAAAAGGCAGTGTTTAGGCCTGCCAAAACCGGAAGTGACGTCATGGCATTGCTTTCGGCCTCCCAGGACCATGGAGATGGCTGGGGACAATCTGGTCCATTGCCAACTATATAATAACCCAGCGGTACCACCAAATTGGATCCCGGGTTCCCCAATCGAGAGGCTCCAGCGGGTGATGTTCCCTCCCCCCACCTGTAAAAGGAATTTGGCGGCTAATTGGCCACTAGGAGGGCTTTTACATAAAAGAAAATCCCTGACTGAAAAATAAAAATACTGGGATGATTCCTGTAGCTGCAGGCATCAACCTGATATTACAACTGAAAGTCAAGGACATCCTATGATGTCCATCTGGTGGGACATGGTTAACCAACATGTGCTACAACATATGACCTGGTCAAGAAGACTAAAGACAAGGAGTTTTATATTGAGCACATCCTAGGACTCCCCTTGTAATGTGCAACTCCTTCACTCGTTGTTATAAAAGGTTTGTCCTCTGGTTGTATAATATGTACACTACCTGCAATTATTTGCAAGTCTCTGGAGAACAACCTGTGCCTCCTCACAGCTCCTTACTCCTCTGCAGCTGGCAATGAGATCAGCTATGTGGGCAATCCAGAGGAAGGGGTGACCTCGCTCCCCTGGTATTGTGCTTGGGCCTTTGAGTGGCTGCTGGACCTGGGCACCATCACATGGGAGCAGGCCATGTGTTCCTCCATACCTGGTATTCTCGTGAATAGAGAGAGATTGTAAGGTATAAGAGTATAGGGGGAGACCCTGTCAGCTGTATGAACAAAGTGATGGTGTCACTTTAAATCTTCCATTGTACTGTACCACCGCTGGGATCCGCAAGCCAATGGAGTGGAGTTCCACACTGAGGAGAACCTGATAGGAAGAGACCACAGAGAAGAGTTATAACCGTACAGAATGGCTTACATGAAAGAGGAAATGGGAGGATCTTGAGGGAATCGTCTTTTGGGTGTTGGCAGTGGTACCATATGGGGGAAGATTGAGTTAGAGCAAGAATAGAGTTTTTTTTTTTTTTTTTTAATGAGGGTATCCTATACCATCTGACATGTCCTCCTTTTCTTTATATGATCAGAAATGTTCCAGAAATCGGATCCCAAAAACTCAAAATGGCGTGCTCTATACATCTGTGCCACAGCATAATGGATCTGTGCCCACTGTCACTGAGCCTAACGAACCTGAGGCTATCCAAATACAGAATGGATCCGTGCCCGCTGTCCCCGAGAATGAAGAACCTAAGGCTATCCTATCACAGAATGGATCTGTGCCCGCTGTCACTGAGCATAACGAACCTGAGGCTATCCTAATACAGAATGGATCTGCGGCCGCTGTCCCCAAGAATGAAGAACCTGAGGCTGTCCTAATACAAAATGGAACCGTGCCCGCTGTCCCCAAGAATGAAGAACCTGAGCCTATCCTAATACAGAATGGATTTGTGCCCGCTGTCCCTGAGAATGAAGAACCTGAGGCTATCCTAATCCATAATGAATCCATGCCCGCTATCCCCAAGAATGAAGAACCTGAGCCTATCCTAATACAGAATGGATCCGTGCCCGCTGTCCCCGAGAATGAAGAACCTGAGGCTATCCTAATCCATAATGAATCCATGCCCGCTGTCCCTGAGAATGAAGAACCTGAGGCTATCCTAATACAGAATGGATCTGTGCCCGCTGTCCCCGAGAATGAAGAACCTGAGGCTATCATAATACAGAATGAATCCGTGCCCGCTGTCCCCGAGAATGAAGAACCTGAGGCTATCATAATACAGAATGAATCCGTGCCCGCTGTCCCCGAGAATGAAGAACCTGAGGCTATTCTAATACAGAATAGATCTGTGCCCGCTGTCCCCGAGAATGAAGAACCTGAGCCTATCCTAATACAGAATGAATCCATGCCCGCTGTCCCCGAGAATGAAGAACCTGAGACTATCATAGTACATAACGGGTCTTTGCCCGCTGTCGCCCCCAGAATGCATCCAGTGCCACCTTTGTCCTGACTGGAGATTCTGTCACATACAAGTCTATGCATGACACAGACGGACCTGTAGCCTATATATCATCAGATTCAGGCACTGGAAGGAATGAGAGATAAATCTTGTACTATGTACAATGTGAAGCTGTATACTTCTATACTAATGATGGTCAACTTGAAAACTATAACTAAAGTGTGGTCTTGACACTTCCAGAGGGCTGCACCGTAGCAGCCTATTTTTCATGCATTGAGGTGCATTGCATCAAGTTAGCAGCTCTAACCTCAATGCCCAAAAACTGCTACATTTCTTTGCAATGTTCTCTCAATTCACAATGATGAAGTTAGGAGCACAATACCCCCAGAAGTGGTGTCAGTGAGTGCAATAACACACACACACCATTGGTGTTGGTGGCCCCATTGCTTTTGCAATTAAAATTAATCCCCCCCTTTTTTTCAATTGCCCACAAATTCCCACTTTTTTTTTAGGTTTATTATATGTATCCCCCCTCACCACATTAGTGATGACTTGCCCAATTGCACACTCCGGTGCTGCTCCTCTCTGTCCACCGGATGGAAGTTTACCTGTCCTGTCTCAGAATGCAGTCTATCCTCCAGTGCCTAGTGCTGAAACACAAGAACGTTCCGCCACCTAAATGGTATACCACACACAGAGGACTGATGGGCTGCAAGAGACCCTCCGACCACAATTTGGCCATCTATACCGTCCTCTCCCTGTATTGTACAGTTTACATGTTTTGTCCAAAATGTCTCTAAATTCCTACTATTAACTTGTATATAACTTATTCCTTGTCCTAAAGCTTTAAATGAAAACTTTTTAATATTTTTAAAATAAGTATATGGTTTTAAACAGTTTATTATTTTTTTTAAATAAAATATTAGTATTAAATGTTTAGTAGACCAGAGCTCCACCGAGTATACTGGATATAAGGACACATTTTATTGAAAAATTTTGCCTATTTACCTGTCAGGAAAAAAATAAAATCTTAAATTTTTTTTTTTTTTTTTCTGACCAAAAAAAAGTAAATATACACACAACCATTATATAGAATATTTATTTCCTTTTTAATGTTTTAGTGGTTCTTACATCGGCCTCTCCAGCACAGATTGTGGGAACTGACTGAGCAATTTACTAAACTTCCAAATACTACGACATATCCTGGAGGAGGAGGGGGGAGGGGAGTCTGGACTCCGGGTTACACTTTGAACTGAATGTCCTTCCTAGGAGCCGATGACGATTATCTGTTAGAACATCTTCTGTGCTCCTCTCTGGTTTAGTTTCACTTCATCATTGGAGCCAGGCTATCCTGAATATTCTGGCATAAGCTCCACCTACTGCCATTCTATCTCAAGCTCTGACTAGCCAATCAGGACATTTCATCGGACAGTTAAATGGCAGTTGGTGGAGTTTAGCCACAGAGTCCAGGAAAGTCCGGCCACAGTAAAGTGAAACTGAATCAGAGAGGAGCACAGATGACACTTTTCTGGTAATAACCGTTCTCTTGTTCTGCTCAGCCTTGGGTACGACTTTCAGTTTTTGGGAGTTTAAAGCCCAAATCCAAATACAACAAACACCCCCCTAGTTGTGCTCTTTGAGTCTAAATGGAAAAAAGGAGCAAAAAAAAATCAGAAACTGAACACCACAAGGATGTGGAAAGGAGGGAATTTTACACAATGATTGCAACATTTGTTACCATTTTGAATACATCATAAAATATACAATTTTATATAGAAATTATAATGTTGCTGAACATTCTTAACCACTTCAGCCCCGGAAGATTTTACCCCCTTCCTGACCAGAGCATTTTTTGTGATTCGGCACTGCGTTGCTTTAACTGACAATTGCGTGGTCATGTGACGTGGCTCCCAAACAAAATTGACGTCCTTTTTTTTTCCCACAAATAGAGCTTTCTTTTGGTGGTATTTGATCGCCTCTGCGATTTTTATTTTTTGCGCTATAAACAAAGAAAGAGCAACAATTTTGAAAAAAACGCATTATTTTTTGAATTTTGCTATAATAAATATCCCCCAAAAATATATAAAAAATTTTTTTTTTCCTCAGTTTAGGCCGATACTTATTCTTCGACATATTTTTGGTAAAAAAAAAATTGCAAAAAGCGTTTATTGATTGGTTTGCACAAAAGTTATAGCGTTTACTAAATAGGGGATAGTTTTATGGAATTTTTATTAATTATTTTTTTTTTTTTTACTAGTAATGGCGGCGATCAGTGATTTTTTTTTTTTTTTATTGTGACTGTGACCTTATCGCGGACATGTCGAACATTTTTGGGACCATTGTCATTTATACAGCGAACAGTGCTATTAAAAATGCAATGATTACTGTGTAAATGACAATGGCAGTGAAGGGGTTAAGTATGTCCTAGGGGAGTGATTACTAACTGTAGGGGGATGGGCTAGCAGTGTCATTACTCTGATCACTGCTCCCGATTACAGGGAGATATGATCAGTGACACTTGTCACTAGGCAGAACGGGGAGATGCTGTTTACATCAGCATCTCCCTGTTCGTCCTCTCCGTGAGGTGATCGCGGGTATCCCCTGTGGCGATCGAGTCCGTGGGACCCGCAACCCGACTCACGGAGCTCCCGGCTGGCACGCGCACGCAATGGCATGGAGGGGAATTCAAATGGACGTACCTGTAAGTCCATTTGCCCAGCAGTGCCATTCCGCCGATGTACATCGGTGTGCGCCAGTCGGAAACTGGTTAAGTAACAGTAAATGATATCCCTATTAGAATTTAAAAAAAAAATCCATAAACATCCTCTACTTAAAGGAGAAGTATAACCAAAGCTCGTCTGGCTGTTCTTCTTCTATGGATCACAGAAGTGAAGTTGGTTTTGCACTCTTGTGACCCGTTTTCAGCAGACAGAAGGCTGAAGTCCTCTCCCTGCTGAGGTCACAGAGTCGGTCCAGGCTCGGCGTCATTGTGACATCCACCAGGTGCCTGGACCAACACCCGGCTCAGCCCATCTATCAGCGAGCCGCTGAGAGCTTGAGCCGGCCGCCCCTCCACAGCGCTCCAATGGGGGGGGGGGGGGCAGAGCAGAGAGCTGTGACTGACAGTCTGCAGCTCTCTGCTCGGGGATCTCTCAGAACCGAGCGATCAGCTGTGTTCGATCACTTGGTTCTCAGTGCAGAGGCATTAGGGGACAGATGCAGCATCCACCTAGGTAAGTAGTATAAATCTGCAAAAAAGCCCAAACCCCATACTTCTCTTTTAATGGCCCTGTAATCTGTGTGTTATGTAATCCTTGTAACATCCTCTAAGAGCTCCCGAACCTCTCCTTTTCCACCCCCTCACTTCTATTTGTTTGAAACAAGCAGTGCATGTTCTTTGCAGTCATGTACTTACCGCTATGCATCCTACACATCCCATAATCCATCTCCAGAGCGACAACAGACGGTGACAGTGGGACCATGGAGAATGAATGTATCCGCCCTCCAACAGGAAATCAGATCATAGCAGCAAATTAAAATTAATTTGAATATTTGGAGGAGCCTGAGAGCAATAGAAGGTTCTTTTCTAAGTTGAGAATACAGTGGTAACCTGTCCATTAGGGGTGTACTGGTGCCACCCCCCCCTCATCCATGCATCCGGCCCCCTGATCTACATACAGGGCGCTGTACGCATTGATTCCAATTGGGGGGAGGGGGATTGAAGCACGTGATTAGAGCCCGAGTCTCTAATTGGCTTAAAAAAAAAAGGGTGGGATCGAGGCGCAGAGCACTGAGCCCACCCAGTTGTGTAACAATAGCGAATGAATATCCGCTATTATCACACTGACTCTCCTCCTGGCCAATCAGGAAGCGGGTTGTGATTGGCCGAAAGGAGAAGCCATCCTATTGGCCTATGAGGAGGAGACACATCCCGAGACACGGAGAGACTGAGGGGGAAGCTGCCACCGCCTGTCATCACAGGGTGAGTGAGCTAGCGACGGGGGGGAGTTGTGGGTGCGGTGTGGGCTGGAGTGGAGTGAAGGGGGTGGGGGGTGTCAGGTCCGTCTGTCATATCCTGTCCATGCAGTTACCAGTATATAGGGAGGGTTAAAAGACTGAAGGAACACGTCTAGAATATTTCTGTGAGCTTCACTCTCCCTGCACTTTCAAAAATATGATAAAGATCCCTCCAATATGACTTTTTCTGGGGCATAAAAAAATTGGAGAGGCCGTGATAAAAAATTAAAGTGGTTGAAAAGTCAGAAGGTTTTTTTAGATAAAATTAAGATAAAAAGCCTTCTGTGTGCAGCAACCTCCCAATACTTACCTGAGCCCCCTCTCTATCCAGTGATGTCCACGAGTGCCTCAGCCATCCAGGACTCTCCTCCTGATTGGCCGAGACACTGTAGTGGCACCATTGGCTCAGACTGAGCCAATCAGGAGAGAGAGTGGGCAGAGCCGAACAGCCGCTCCATGTCTGAAAGGATACACAGAGCTGTGGCTCAGGTGTCTCCATAGCAAGCTGCTTGCTGTGGGGGCACTCAACAGGCAGGGAGGGGCTCATTTACACTTGCCTCGGCTTCAACACACATTACCGCATAGTGTACACTTGCTTCAAAACAAGGCTTCGGATAGGCTTTGTTAAAGCTCTCTGAACGCCAGTCAAAGCTCCTGTCACTAAATAAAATGGTTGGCTTACAGTCCTGTTTACACCTTGCTTTGGCTTTGCTTCAAAAATGATAACCCATGTCACTTTAGTGGTGCTTCAAAGCCTCCATAGAAGTCTATGGCAAAGCTCGCTTGAAGCCCCACCAAAGCCTCATTGCAGCACCAAGCAAAAGCAAGGTGTAAACAGAACTGTAAGCTAACCATTTTATTTAGTGACAAACCATGATAAACGTGACAAAAAAACAAGACTCCTCCAATATGAATGAGAAATCTTGAAAATCCTCCAATAGAAGGAAGGTGAATGGACCAAAACACTCTGTGTTGTGACTTCCTCCTGTGACTATGACAGACAATAGTGAATCCACAAGGAATGCACATTTATCAGCTGTACAAGTTTTAAAGTTTGTGTCTAACACCCAGCCGGGGCTTTTTCCTCCAGGAAACCTCAAATGGCAGATCGACCCACAGACACCCTCCATACACCACTATAGACTGCTGATCATGAGGATGATCGGAGAACCCGGCATTCAAATCAACACTCGAGTTCCAGCAATTGTCTTCTCTCTACCGCTGCATGATGGGGGAACCTGATGTGCGATCGCGGGCACCAGAGCCAGAACAGGGATTTAAACACACAAATCCCCATTCTTTCAGGAGAGAAGAGACAGATCTGCTATTCCTAGTAATTAGGAACAGCGATATGTCTCCTCCACCAGTCAGTCCCATCCACACACAGTTAGAAACACCCAAGAGGGAACACATTTAACCCCTTGATCGCCCCCTAGTGTTAACCCCTTCCCTACCAGTGACATTTACCCAGTAATCGGTGCATTTTTATAGCACTGATTGCTGTATAAATGTCAATGGTAACAAAAAAAGTGTCAAAAATGTCTGATCTGTCGACCACAATGTCGCAGTCCCACTAAAAATCACAGATCACCGCCATTACTAGTAAAAATTCCATAAATATATCTCCTATCAAAAATATGTAGTAGAATACATATTGGCCTAAACAACAAGTAAAAAATATTGTCTTTTTTTTTTCAAAATTGTCTTTTTTTGTTTATAGCGCAAAAAATAAAAAAACGCAGAGGTGTTCAAATACCACCAAAAGAAAGTGGGGAAAAAAGGATGCCAATTTTGTTTTGGGTACAGCGTCACAGCGCCAAATTGTCAGTAAAGCGACGCAGTGCCATATCGCAAAATATGGTCTGGTCATTAAGGGGGAAATCTTCCGGGGCTGAAGTGGTTAAAGTGGTAAGATAAATTTGGTACCAGAGACCGGAGAGTTCTCTACAAGCACCACCTCCCCTAAATATATTCAGAAAAGTACCAAGAAACAAAATTGGGAGTTTTGAGGTGCAAAAAAATCAAATCAAATTGATATTAAGAACTTCATAATTTTATTTGAACAAACCTGGTTAAAAATGAATAAAGTTTAAAACCAGAACATGAAAAGTCATGCGGTCACAATACAAAAGTTGGTTGGCTCTACATGTTTCGCCATAATCATGGCTTCTTCTGGAGCTTTTGTAGGATCTTTACACAATGTCACTAAAAGAAATAGACAATAAATTCAAAGAAAAATGGGGAGAAAAAGAAGAAGACACGAGTAACACACAGAGACCCCGAGGGGTCTGTCAAATGTTCAATTCATATATTTACATGGTTACAATAATATATAGATCATCTGATGGATGTACTCTCACCCCAAACGTGATTAAAGCGGAGTTCCGCACAAAAATGGAACTTCCGCTTTTCGGAACCCTCCCCCCCTCCGGTGTCACATTTGGCACCTTTCAGGGGGGATGGGGGGTGCAGATACCTGTCTAAGACAGGTATTTGCACCCACTTCCGGCATAGACTCCCATGGGAGTCTATGCCTCTTCCTGTCCCTCCACGCTGTCTGCTGGGAAACACACAGCTCCCAGTAGATAGCGGGGACCAGTTACGATGCGCAGCGCAACTCGCGCATGCGCAGTAGGGAACCGGGAAGTGAAGCCGCAACGCTTCACTTCCTGATTCCCACACCTAGGATGGCGGCAGCAGCTGCCGAGAACCGAGCGGTTTCTCGGCATCGCCTGCCGACATCGCTGGACCCTGGGACAGGTAAGTGGCCATTTATTAAAAGTCAGCAGCTGCAGTATTTGTAGCTGCTGGCTTTTAATAATTTTTTTTTTTTGGCGGTTTAGGTGGACTCCCTCTTTAAGGTTCCAAAGGACCCTCAAGGCCCGCCAAGTGGTCCAATGAGGTATTAGTGTGCCATAAAGGGGGGGGCGGTAGCCCTAAATTTAGTTTCCTGGTTAGTTATCAGCTCAGTGGGGGATCTCTCCCTGCTGATCCCCGCTGAAAAAATGGATGACCGATCCGTGTCCGCTGATGTAGAGCAGACACAGACACAGCCCCGCTGGTCTCTATCAGGCTGTCAAATGGAAACAGACCGCCTGTCGGTTTCTATCCAACTGTCATCCGTTCCGATCCCCATGTGTCTGTTTTTAGCGGACCGGATCGGATGACGATGGGTGTCCACTGACATCTGCGGCTCCATAGAGAGGAATGGATGGACTGATCGGTCTGTCAGTGTGAAAGGGGCCCAACACATCTCTGCTCTGTACCCACTTGATGTTCACCCCCTACCCCCAGTACATCTCTGTACCCCACCCCCACTTTCACCCCATGACCACTGACCTGAACATAGAAGGCAGTCTGTGGTGCCCACAGCATCTCCCCCTGCACCTCAGTTCACTTCAGCTGCAGTTCACTGTGTAGTGGAGGGGGATGGGAGGGGGAAAATGGCAACTCTGTGGTGACCCCTGTGGGATCTCCCTGCGGCTAGCAGTTCACTTTCTGAGTCTATATAGTGGAGAGGGGAGGGGCCTCTGCCCCGGACAGGTATCGACTTCAGTGTACAAGCAGAGCGACTTGCTGAAGAGTGAAGCTGATACCTGCCCAGGTCAGAGGCCCCTCCCCTTTCCACTATATAGACTCGGAAAGTGAAATGCAAGCTGGAAGGAGATCCCGCAGGGGACACCACAGAGTTGCCAGTTGCCCCCTCCCATCCCCCTTCACTGCACAGGGAACTGACAGCCAGAGGGGCAGGGGGAGATGCCGGGTCTTGGGGTCCTCTGCCCCCCACCCCCCCAGTTTAAATTTCCCGTATCCTTCAGTACCTGAATCTGATGAGGTGTTGGTGTCAGATCCATCTTCTGCTATATACATAGCTCCATTCTGGATGGTGGGCACAGAGCCATTCTCTACATCATTCTGAGTCACATTGCTCCTCTCTCTCTTCCTTCTTCAGATGGAGGCCAACTGCAGGTGAAATGTCCTATACATGCACACACCATTCTAAACACACACATAAGGCAATCATTTTACACCAATAATTCACAGTTAAAGTGGCTGTAAACCCTTCCATATACCCAGTGAAGTGACTGGCTTCAAGTGATACACAAAGATGAAACAAATCCTCCTATATAAGTTGTACCTATTTATCTGAAGTCTTCTCTTCTCAACAGCTATTCAAAGTGCTGAATTTATGCAGCTTGTTTGAAAGTTCAGAAAAAAGGGGGTGGAGAACAGAAATTATACACTGCAGAGTTTATTTATTTAATACGGGTACTTATATAGCGCTGTCAGTTTATGCAGCCATTTACATATGTATTGTACAGTCACATCCGTCCATCAGTCCCTGCCCTCAAGGAGCTTACAATCTAAGGTCCCTAACGCACATTCATACATACACATATTGGGGCCAATGTGGAGCCAGTTATCCTACCAGCATGTCTTTGGAGTGTGGGAGGAAACCAGAGTACCCGGAGGAAACCCACGCAGGCACAGGGAGAACATATACCTCCAGGTAGGTATTGTCCTGATTGGGATCTGAACTGACAACCCCAGTGCTGCTAGGACGAAGTTCAGTGAGGAGAGCTCTGAGAGCTGATTGGAGGGGAGAGACACACCCCCTTCACACAGCACACAGGAACAGAGCTGAGGCTGTCAATCTGCTGGGAGGTCCCTCCCCTGTCACCATTTTGTTCTTAGTGTCCGAAAAACTTGTCAGAAGTGACTCATGCTGATGCAGAGGAAGGAGGCAGCAGACAGAAATGACACTTAGTGCTCTGGAATGAGACACACTATAGAGCAGCGGTTCTCAACCTGGGGGTCGCGACCCCCTGGGGGGTCGATTGCCGATTCTCCAGGGGGTCGCGGACGCTGGCCGAGATGCTGCCTGAGATGCTGGCCGAGACGGACCCGAAGTTACTGCCGGAGTCCGTCCGTCTCGGCCAGCGAGATGTCACTTCCTGCAGAGGAGAGACTGCACGGAAGTGACGTTCCGTCGCCGCCATCTTGGTACTCTCGTCCACAGTAATGCTTAGACTTAGAAGTCGGCAAGCGGACATCTTGTTACACCCACCGAAGTCCGCTTGCTGTGGATGAGTGTACCAAGAGGGAGGCAACGAAACACCTGAAGAAGAACACCTGTGTCACTGTGACATCTGGTAAGTCAGACACACAGGAGAAGCTGACAAGATAAATGTCCCAGTTGGTTCCTCAAAAGTGTTTATTCTGTGCCAGTGCTAGATACATGTTTGGGTGCTATACACTTTGTGTATCTAGCACTGGCACAGAATAACCACTTTTGAGGAACCAACTGGGACGTTTATATATAAATAAGTGGTGGGGACGCAAACAAACTGAAAAAAATCTGAAAACCCCCCCCATTAAAATGCCGCAACTGTGCCATCAAATGCAGCCACGGTGCCCATCAACTGTCGCCACTGTGCCAGCAAACGCCGCCACTATGCCATCAAACGCAGCCACTGTGCCCTTTAATTGTTGCCACTGTGCCAAACACAGCCACTGTGCCCATCAATTGTCACCACTGCCAGCAACACCGCCACTGTACCATAAAATGCAGCCATTGTGCCCATCAATTGTCGCCACTGTGCCAGCAAACGCCGCCACTGTGCCATCAAATGCAGCCACTGTGCTCGTCAATTGTCGCCACTGTGCCATCAAACACAGCCACTGTGCCATCAAACGCAGCCACTGTGCCCATAAATTGTCGCCACTGTGCCAGCAAACGTCGCCACCTGTGCCATCAAACGCAGCCACTGTGCCCTTTAATTGTTGCCACTGTGCCAAACGCAGCCACTGTGCCCATCAATTGTCGCCACTGTGCCAGCAAACGTCCCACTGTGCAGCCACTGTGCCCATCAATTGTCACCACTGTTCCCACTGTGCCAGCAAACGCCGCCACTGTGCCAGCAAACGCGACCAACAAAAATAATTTTACTGTTAGGGGTCCCCACAACTTGGGAAATTTTATCAAGGGGTCACGGCACTAGAAAGGTTGAGAACCACTGCTGTATGGGGTTGTATTCGGTGTCCGCTGTGTGTGCTCTGTACCCCGGATAGAGATGTCGGTGATGATCGGGCGGTGTGTGGCAGGTAATGTCAGGCTGTGATCTCTGTGCGGGGAGGAGGGGGAGGGGGGTCTCCGGGTCCAGCCACATCCCGTGTAATCAGAGCCGGTACCGGGATCACAAACACCGGGGGATGGATTTCTACCACCATTGGGGGGAGGGGGGACTGCAACTACAGCACAACACCGGCCCGGTGATCGGTATGTAGGGGGGAGGGGGGAGCACTGAGGATGGAGGAGTATCGGTAGTACCGGAGGAGTTCTGCTGGAAATCTCCCTCCACATTCATAGAAGATTTCTTATCACCCCTCCCCCCCCCCAACACGGGACCCGGGGGGTGTCCTACTCAGTGGTGCTGAACCAACCCTGATGTACCGCTCCTGTCCAGCAGGGGGCGAACACGATTGTAGTTTGTCAGCCGTGACTCACAGAGCTGGGATTCCGTCTCCTCCTACTCTGCCCGAAAGGAAGCCGAAAGCAGAAGTTCTCCCCGCGGTCCTCATTATGTCATCATTATTAGTCCAACAATATCATCTGGAAGGAGGAAGACTCTCCTATTGTTGTTATTATTACTCCTCCCATATATATATATATTATAATCAGTATACAAGTCGTCATTTTTATCCCTTCATATTATTTTGTCTACTTTATTCTTACCCCTCCTACATCTTCATTATTATCCCTCCTATTATTTTTAGACACTGGAAGTTCTCCTCACAGTCATTATTATTATTACTCCTACCCCCTATGATCTATCTATCTATCAGTATACAAGTCATCATTATCATCTGTTCCTAATATTTTATCTAATTTTTTATTCCCCCCATTATTTTATATTATTTATTATTACACCTCCTATTATTTTATCTAATTTTTATTATTGCCCCTCCTATTATTTTTTTCTCATTTATTATTACCCCCTCCCAGTGGCAGTTGGTGCTCAAAGTTTTTGTGCCCCCCCCGCCGTCTTCACTTACCCTGTCTTGGTGGGACAGCTCCTCAATGTCTTCTCCCGTCCTCTCTTCCCGTCCTCTGCTATGATTGGATACCTGGTAGGCATCCAATCACAGCGCCTGTCGTTTCAGCCAATCAGGTGATGGGTAACAGATCCGAGCACCTGATTGGCGGAGATGCAGTTTAGTGTTAGGAAAGCAAATATTCATTCGCTTTTCTAACACAGCTGAGTGACCTGCAAGCACCCAGCATGGTCACCTTTTTTGACACCTATTGGAGCCTATGGCTCTAATCAGGTGCTTAAAAATAATCCTGCCACTGTAATTCAGGTGCCCGAAAAGGGGGTGACAGCATCAGCCATAAATAGATTAATGCATATCTATTGGTGAGAGAGGGGGTGGCAGGAGAGAGGGGGCGGTGCTCGTGCTCCCTTATGGACTCACCGCCACTGCCCCTCCTGTTATTAATAAATATCACTGTACACCTACTGTATTATATATTACTCTCATCATTATTTATTATCATTTATTATTACATCACCCATTATTTTATAATATTATTAATATTACATTTATCCTGATTGATATTATTGATCACACCCATCATCATCATTCATTGTTACACTCCCTGGTATTTATCATTCTCTCCACATTCACATGGGGGCCGAACTGTCTAGGACTAGTGATGGGATATGGCAGGGGGGCTGAGGAATAAACAGAATAGACATAAAGAAGGAATTCCTATAGTGAGTGTGATGATTGTCCTGACATAAAGTTGGGGGAAGTTCATACAGAGGTGTCAGGTTGGGGCTCAGAGAGGCCTGAGGCACAGGATGATGTGAGGTCACTTGAAGGAGCAGGAGTGCTGAGATCACTGGGACACTGGAGACACTGGGGTGACTGGGGACATTGAAAACACCAGGGACACTATACACACTGAGGACATTGGAGACATTGGAGACACTGGGGTCATGACACAGTGAGGACATTGGAAATACTGGGGTCACTGCGGACTGGAGACACTGAGGTCACAGAGCATACTATGATCACTGGAGAGATTTAGGGATACTGGAGTCACTGGGACCACTGGAGAAATTGGAGACATTGGACCCTGGACTCTCTTTAGCCATAGGAAACAGAGGTTCTCACAGTAACACTGCTGCTGTCAGATTTGGTTCCCCCAACTTTTCAAGGTTTAAACTAATTCCGACCCCCCCCTCCCACTGTCCCATCTCTCCCCTGACACTGGTATTTCAAATGTTAAAATCCCTTGTATTTGGTTTCCTTGACTGCTCTACTCTTCAGATCCACCATCCTCACTCTTCCTTCTCCCCATAGACCCTTTATGTCCAGTGGAAATAGATGATAGTAAGCTGACTATTGCTATCAGATCTGCCCCCCTCCCCTATATAGCTTCCATGGCATTTCAAGGGTTATAAAAACACTTATATATGGTTTATATTTTTACATACACACACACTATCTCACAAAAGTAAATACACCCCTCAAATTTTTGTGAATATTTTCTTCTATCTTTTCATGTGACAACACTGAAGAAATGACACTTTGCTACAATGTAAAGTAGTGAGTGTACAGCTTGTATAACAGTGTAAATTTGCTGTCCCCTCAAAATAACTCAACACACAGCCATTAATGTCTAAACCGCTGGCAACAAAAGTGAGTACACCCCTAAGTGAAAATGTCCAAATTGGGCCCAAAGTGTCAATATGTTGTGTGGCCACCATTATTTTTCAGCACTGCCTTAACCCTCTTGGGCATGGAGGTCACCAGAGCTTCACAGGTTGCCACTGGAGTCCTCTTCCACTCCTCACAGAGCTGGTGGATGTTGGAGACCTTGCTCTCCTCCACCTTCCGTTTCAGGATGCCCCTCAGATGCTCAATAGTGTTTAGGTCTGGAGACATGCTTGGCCAGTCCATCACCTTTACCCTCAGCTTCTTTAGTAAGGCAGTGGTCATCTTGGAGGTGTGTTTGGGGTCGTTATCATGTTGGAATACTGCCCTGCGGCCCAGTCTCCGAAGGGAGGGGATCATGCTCTGCTTCAGTATGTCACAGTACATGTTGGCATTCATGGTTCCCTCAATGAACTGTAGATCCTCAGTGCCGGCAGCACTCATGCAGCCCCAGACCATGACACTCCCACCACCATGCTTGACTGTAGGCAAGACACACTTGTCTTTGTCCTCCTCACCTGGTTGCCCCCACACACGCTTGTCACCATCTGAACCAAATACGTTTATCTTGGTCTCATCAGACCACAGGACATGGTTCCAGTAATCCATGTCCTTAGTCTGCTTGTCTTCAGCAAACTGTTTGTGGCTTTCTTGTGCATCATCTTTAGAAGAGGCTTCCTTCTGGGATGACAGCCATGCAGACCAATTTGATGCAGTGTGTGGCGTATGGTCTGAGCACTGACAGGCTGACCCCCCACCCCTTCAACCTCTGCAGCAATGCTGGCAGCACTCATACCTCTATTTCCCAAAGACAACCTCTGGATATGATGCTGAGCACGTGACCTCAACTTCTTTGGTGGACCATGGTGAGGCCTGTTCTGAGGGGAACCTGTCCTGTTAAACTGCTGTATGGTCTTGGCCACCGTGCTGCAGCTCAGTTTCAGGGTCTTGGCAATCTTCTTATAGCCTAGGCCATCTTTATGTAGAGCAACAATGCTTTTTTTCAGATCCTCAGAGAGTTCTTTGCCATGAGGTGCCATGGTAAATTTCCAGTGACCAGTAAGGGAGAGTTATGCCCCGTACACACAATCGGAAATGCCGCCAGCAAAACTCTGAGAGCTTTTGGTCGGAAAATGTGACCATGTGTATGCTCCATCGGATTTTTGCTGGTGGAATTCCAGCCAGCAAAAGATTGAGAGCAGGTTCTCTTTTTTTTGGTCAGAAAAAGTTCCTATCCGAAAATGGGATCGTCTGTATGCAATTCCAACGCGCAAAAAATCACACATGCTCGGAAACAATTCCACGCATGCTCAGAAGCATTGAGCTTCATTTTCTCGGCTCGTCATAGTGTTGTACGTCACCGCGTTCTTGACAGTTGAAAGTTCAGAGAAGTTTTGTGTGACCGTGTGTATGCAAGCCAAGCTTGAGCGAAATTCCGTCGGAAAAACCATCAAAGTTTTTTCCGATGGAAATTCCGCTCGTGTGTACGGGGCATTAGAGAGGTGACACCAAATTTAACACACAGTCAGTTTTGCTATCAGAATCAGTTTCCCCTGGTCAGAAAGGGTCCATGGGGGAGAAGGAATAGTGAGCATGGTGTATCTGAAGAGAGGAGAAGTCAGGGAAATCAAATACACAAGTGTTTTTAACCCTTGAAATGCCATGGAAGCTATATAGGGAGAGGGGGAACCAGATTTGATATCAATAGGCCGCTTCATACCAGAATCAGTTTCCCCTGGACAGAAAGGGACAAAGGAAAGAAGGAAGAGTGAGGATAGTCAATACAGAGTGGGGAAAAGTCAGGGAAACCATATACAAGTGATTTTAACCCTTAAAATGCTGTGGAAGCCACAGGGGGGGGTGGAACCAGATCTGATAGCAATAGTCAGCTTACTATCATCTATTTCCACTGGACATAAAGGCTCCATGGGGAGAAGGAAGAGTGAGGATGGGGAGAAGGAAGAGTGAGGATGGTGGATCTGAAGAGTAGAGCAGTCAAGGAAACCAAATACAAGGGATTTTAACATTTGAAATGCCAGTGTCAGGGGAGAGATGGGAGGGGGGGGTGATGTAGCGGTCAGGGAAAGAGAACAGAAAGCAGTTTAACCCTTTGAACCGTGGAGAAAAATTGTGACTGTCAAAATGTTTGTTTATGATTACAAACCAGAATACAAGTCCCATGTATCTGTGAGTTCCCCCACTTTCCTTGGACAGAATGAGTCCAGAGAGTGGAAAAAATGGGAATGTAGTTTAGCTGGGATGGCACGAGTGATGGCCACTCAGGGGAGGGGGGAGGGAGGTCTGAATTAGTTTAAACCTTGAAAAGCTTACATCAGCTGTGTCACTGTGAAATATCTCTGTTTTCTATGACTAAAGAGAGTCCAGGGTGAGTAAAAACAGTTTTTAGACCCTACAATGTCTCCAGTGACTCCAGTATCCCCCCATTTCTCCAATGATCCCAGTGATTATAGTATGCTCTGTGATCCCAGTGACCTCAGTGTCTCCAGTCCCCAGTGTGCCCATTGCCTTCAATGTTTCCACTGGTTCCAATGTCCCTAGTGACTTCAGTGATCACAGTGTCTCCAAAGTCTCCAATGTCTTCAGTGGCCTCAGTGTCTCCAGTGTCCAGTGTGTATAGTGTTCCTGGTGTTTTCAATGTCCCCAGTCACCCCAGTGTGTCCAGTGTCCCAGTGATCCCAGCACTCCTGCTCCTTCAAGTGACCTCACATCATCCTGTGCCTCAGGCCTCTCTGAGCCCCAACCTGACACCTCTGTATGAACTTCCCCCAACTTTATGTCAGGACAATCATCACACTCTCTATAGGAATTCCTTCTTTATGTCTATTCTGTTTATTCCTCAGCCCCCCTGCCATATCCCATCACTAGTCCTAGACAGTTCGGCCCCCATGTGAATGTGGAGAGAATGATAAATACCAGGGAGTGTAACAATGAATGATGATGATGGGTGTGATCAATAATATCAATCAGGATAAATGTATAATTAATAAACATATAAAATAATGGGCGGTGTAATAATAAATAATGATGAGAGTAATATATAATACAGTATGCGTACAGTGATATATATTAATAACAGGAGGGGGCAGTGGTGGTGAGTCCATAAGGGAGCACGGGCACCGTGATGAATAAATGATGAATTTATCTATCTTTGGTCGCTGCTGCCACCCCCTATTCAGGTATCTGGCCCCTTTTCGGGTGCCTGAATTACAGCGGCAGGGTATTTTTTTTAAGCACCTGATTAGAGCCATAGGCTCTAATAGGCATAAAAAAAGTGACCTGCGAGCACCATGCTAGGCGCACGCAGGTCACTCAGCTGTGTTAGAAAAGCAAATGAATATTCGCTTTCCTAACACTAAACCGCCTCTCCGCTAATCAGGTGCTCAGATCTGTTACCCGTCACCTGATTGGCTAAAACAACAGGCGCTGTGATTGGATGCCTATCAGGCATCCAATTATAGCAGAGGACAGGAAGAGAGGACGCGAGAAGACATCAAGGAGCTGTCCCACTGAGACAGAGTAAGTGCAGATGGCGGGGGGGCACAGTAGCAGCATTTGATATGGCACAGTGGCTGCGTTTGATGGTACAGTGAGACTGCAATTGATGGGTTTTTTTTGCCACTGGGAGGGGGTAATAATAAATGAGATAAAATAATAGGAGGGGCAATAATAAAAATGAAATAAAATAATAGGAGGTGTAATGGTAAAAAATCTAAAATAATAGGAGGGGCAAAAAAGAATTAGATAAAATAATAGGAAGAGATGATAATGATGATGTGTATATAGATAGATATATAATAGGTGGTAGGAAGAATAATAATAGGGATTGTGGGGAGAACATTCAGTGTCTAAAAATAATAGAAGGGATAACAATAAATAATGATAGGAGGGATAATAATGAAGACGTAGGAGGGGTAAGAATAAATTAGACAAAATAATATGAAGGGATAATAATGACGTGTGTGTATAGATAGATTTTCTATATATATATATATATATATATATATATATATATACCTGCACACAATAGCCGACAGAAGAAATGTTTCTGTCAGGTTGTGCCTCGCACTCCCGTGGTGAGTACATATCGGTGAGGGGCAGATTTGTACATGTTGTGGGCGGATTTATAAATGATGGGCAATTGGGGGGTGGAATTTTTAAAGATGGCCAGTGCTGCAAAACAAAACTTTTCGAAAAATAATATGCCCTGCATACCCGCCCATCAGTTGGCTAAACACGCCCCGCAAGCTTCCAGGAAGAATAGCGTACAACGTTTTGTTTTGCAGCATTAGCCATCTAATTCCACCCCCGACTGCCCATCATTTATAAATCCGCCCCTCACCGATATGAACTCGCCACGTGAGTACGAGGCACAATCTGACAGAAAAATTTCTTCTGTGGGCTATTGTGCGCAGGCGCCGTCTCAACAGCTGATCGTAAAATGTTGTGCTGTTCCGTACTGCACATGCACCGTTCGTCTCGTGCACTTCTCGGTAGTGGGCACTTCTCGACAGAGCACTGTGCTGCAGCCTGAGGGAGAGAGACTGATCACTGAGGAGGCAGTAGTGCAGAAAGAGTAATCCCGGCGCCGGTCCATAGGCAAGCAATCGCACATCACACAGGCTGACACCCCACCACAACCACCTGCATTGCACACGGTTGTGGGGAAGTTGCAGCACAGGCCTATCAAATCTAATAATCTAATAAATCTATCAACCTTTTATACTTTAAGCCCCCATTCACATTGGGCCGATGTGACATGTCAAATCGCATAATGGCACTGTCTGAATTGGTGTGATGTGGACTTTGCGGCACCGCATCGATTTCCAAAAGTAGTTTCTGCACTACTTTTGGGGACGATTTCAATCGATGTGTGCATGAACCTGCACAGATGTCTGTCAAATCCTCCCCAAAGTCGGGCTGAAATGCCGGTTTGAGCTGAACTCGCACTATTTCAAATCTGCCCTCAGTGTGAACCTGGGCTTATTCTGGGGAGTAGGTGCGAAAATTGGGGCATGCTTGTAGGGGCCCCAGTGCATTACTTCGCCCAGGGGCCCATAATTCTATTAAGATGGCCCTGTCACAGGTACGGCAATACTCTAATATCCCCAGTTACCCCTGAACAGAAGGATAGCTGAGTCAAACGGTGAACAGTTTTGGGCACTGCAAAGTGACCAGCTAGGGGAATGTCATGTCCGATGCTAAGCAGGTTGCGCCAATATTTCTGCAGAATGACCAGCTGTCGCTTGGGCACTGGATGAGATCCCTTCCCTTCGGTCACCCAATAAAGGAATTCCAGATCCCGCTCTATCTTTTCCCTTTTTAATCCCCCGGTGTCCATCCCTGCCCTCTCCCGGTAACTAGCTAACGTTGGGTCAGATAGTAGTTCCTGGGTAAAGTTAGTCGGGGTAGCCCAGGTAAAGAGTGGTACAGTCTGGTCAGGGTTAGGTTAGACCTCACCTGGGTCCCATCGAGTGCCTGCCCTGCTTGCTTTGCTTGTATCTGCGGGTTTATCTCTCATAACTCCAACTTCCACGTCTCTGTATCCCGAGCCCCAATCCATATGCACTTGGGCGGTAAGGATGCGTAAAACTTTGCCTCCAGCCGCTCGCACAGCTATGGACCTCTCGGTTTTCTTTATCTTGCATCACGGGACACAGAGCAGCATAGTAATAACTATGTGGATTATAGGCCATCTTCAGGTGATGGACACTGGCATACCCTAAACAGGAAGTTGCCTCCCCTATATATCCCCTCCCATACAGGGAGTACCTCAGTTTTTTCGCCAGTGTCTAAGGTGTTGGTCACTGTACTATGAAGAGCTCTGCTGGAGCAAGCAAACGTTGCAACTGGATCCATTCAAAGTGCCATTAAGGCCAAAATGGATGGTACCCGGGCCTCGTTCTAGAAGAAATGAGGTTTTGCCTGTAACACCTCTCTTTGGTTATGCAATGAATACTTTGAAGCTTTCTGGCAGGGTGCTATACAGGCCCAAGGGAGTGGAACCCCGATAAAAAGGGACCCGGTCCTTGAAGGTTTTTTTTAACACAGCCTGCCGTGATGGGTGAAGATTGGGTCTGTCTGGTTATACGATAGAATCCTGCGGCAGGAAAAGGTAAGTGAAATCCTAAGGAACTTCTAGTTCACTTATGGATTTCTTTCATTGAGTTAAATGTTGTCATGCCTAATTATCACCACTAGAGGGTGTAAAAACGCATACCTTGCCATGCTGCTCAGAATCTCGCTCAGTGTCAACAAATCACGAAGGGGGCACCAGAAGTCACACAGCCCAGAGGGAGGTAAACCATATCCTAGCTTGGGCAGAGAAGCATGTACCTTACCTATCGGCAATCTTCATTCCAGGAATAGAGAATTTGCAGGCAGTCTTCTTAAGTCGCCAGCAGTTGTTCACAGGGTAATGGTCTATTCACCCCGACATCTTCCTGGCTATATGTCAAAGATGGGGGACCCTGGACGTAGATCTTTTGGCATCCAGGTTCAACAAGAAACTGGACAACTTTGTGTCAAGGACAAGAGATCCACTCGCTTGTGGGTCAGGCGCGTTGGTAACCCTGTGGGATCAGTTTTCACTGATTTATGTATTCCCCCTGTTCAGCTGCTACCGCGTCTTCTTCGCAGGATCAGGCAAGAAGGGAAGCCAGTGATTCTTATAGGCCTGGCATGGCCCAGTAGATCTTGGTATGCAGAGATCGTAAGGATGTCGGCAGAGGACTCGTGGACTCTTCCGCCATGTTCAGACCTGCTCTCGCAGGGACCAGTATTCCATCCCACTTTACAAACTCTAAATTTAACAGTTTGGCTATTGAAACCCACATTCTAAGGAATTGCAGGCTTTCAGGGTCAGTAATTTCTACCTTAATCAATGCTAGGAAGCTGGCTTCCAGGGTCAAGTATTTTAGAGTCTGGAGGACATATGTTTCCTGGTGGGAATCCAAGGGTTGGCATCCTCGGACGTATGTCAGAGGTAGAATTCTTGCTTTTTTGCAGTTAGGGGTAGAGATGAAGCTGGCCTTGAGTACTAATCAAGAGTCAGATCTCAGCCTTATCTGTATTGTTTCAAAGACCACTTGCTTCGCATTCCTTGGTCTGTGTTTTTATGCAGGGGGTGACAGGGCTTAATCCGCCAGTTAGGTCACCTTGAACCCTTGGGACTTGAATTTAGTCTTATTGGTGTTACAAAAACAGCCTTTTGAGCTAATTTGGCATATTCCCTTGATCCTTTTGACAAGGAAGTTAGGTTTTCTGGTTGCTATATCCTCTGCTAGAAGGGTGTCGGAGTTTAGAGTTTCTTCTAAAAAGCCATATTTAATTTTTCACAAGGACAAGGTCGTGTTGCGTCCTCCAAGTTTTCTGCCTAAAAGTGGTGTCAGGTTTTCATCTGAACCAAGATATTGTTCTACCTTCATTTTTTCCAGAACCCTGTTCTAGGAAAGAGAAGTCACTACATTGCCTTGATGTAGTGAGAGCAGTCAAAGTCTATTTAAAGGCGACTGCTCAGTTTCGGAAGACTGATGTTCTATTTGTGCTGCCAGAGGGTCCTAGGAAAGGACAGGCAGCGTCGAAATCTACTTTGTCTAGATGGATTCGACAAGTTATTATACAATCGTGTGGTTTAAAGAGGAGAGTTCCACCTTTCCAAATCAAAGCGCACTCTACCAAAGCAGTTAGTGCTTCATGGGCAGTGCATCACCAAGCCTCCGTGGCTCAAATCTGCAAGGCCGCAACTTGGCCTTTAGTCCATACATTCACTAGATTCTATCAGGTGGATGTAAAAAAACATGAGGATATCGCTTTTGGGCACAGTGTGCTGTGGGCAGCGGTATAGGTCCTCAAGTCTGATGGTGCCCTGATTTTTTTTTCGTCTCCCTACCCTCGGTTTGCATTGCTTTGGGACATCCCACATAGTTATTACTATGCTGCTCTGTGTCCCGTGATATACTCCAAGAAAGAGGACTTTACAGGTAAGTCGTTATAAAAATCCTATTTTCTTTATCGTACAACCACTTACCTGTAAAGTCCTTTTTCTTGGAGTATATCACGGGACACAGAGGTCCCTCCCCTCTCTTCTGGATATATGTATATTGCTTTGCTACAAAACTGAGGTACTCCCTGTATGGGAGGGGTTATATAGGGGGGGACTTCCTGTTTAGGGTATGCCAGTGTCCATCACATGAAGGTGGTCTATAACCCACATACAGTGGGGACAGAAGGTATTCAGACCCCCTTAAATTTTTCACTCTTTGTTAAATTGCAGCCATTTGCTAAAACCATTTAAGTTCATTTTTTTCCTCATTAATGTACACACAGCACCCCATATTGTACACACAGCACCCCATATTGACAGAAAAACTCAGAATTGTTGACATTTTTGCAGATTTATTAAAAAAGAAAAACTGAAACATCACATGGTCCTAAGTATTCAGACCCTTTGCTCAGTATTTAGTAGAAGCCCCTTTTGATCTAATACAGCCATGAGTCTTTTTGGGAAAGATGCAACAAGTTTTTCACACCTGGATTTGGGGATCCTCTGCCATTCCTCTTTGCAGATCCTCTCCAGTTCTGTCAGGTTGGATGGTAAACGTTGGTAGACAGTTATTTTTATTTCTCTCCAGAGATGCTCAATTGGGTTTAAGTCAGGGCTCTGGCTGGGCCATTCAAGAACAGTCACTGAGTTGTGAAGCCACTCCTTCGTTATTTTAGCTACGTGCTTAGGGTCATTGTCTTATTGGAAGGTAAACCTTCGGCCCAGTCTGAGGTCCTGAGCACTCTGGAGAAGGTTTTCGTCCAGGATATCCCTGTACTTGGCCGCATTCATCTTTCCCTCAATTGCAACCAGTCGTCCTGTCCCTGCAGCTGAAAAACACCCCCACAGCATGATGCTGCCACCACCATGCTTCACTGTTGGGACTGTATTGGACAGGTGATGAGCAGTGCCTGGTTTTCTCCACACATACTACTTAGAATTAAGGCCAAAAAGTTCTATCTTGGTCTCATCAGACCAGAGAATCTTATTTCTCACCATCTTGGAGTCCTTCAGGTGTTTTTTTAGCAAACTCCATGCGGGCTTTCATGTGTCTTGCACTGAGGAGAGGCTTCCGTCGGGCCACTCTGTCATAAAGCCCCGACTGGTGGAGGGCTGCAGTGATGGTTGACTTTTTACAACTTTCTCCCATCTCCCGACTGCATCTCTGGAGCTCAGCCACAGTGATCTTTGGGTTCTTCTTTACCTCTCTCACCAAGGCTCTTCTCCCCCGATAGCTCAGTTTGGTCGGACGGCCAGCTCTAGGAAGGGTTCTGGGCGTCCTTAACGTCTTCCATTTAAGGATTATGGAGGCCACTGTGCTCTTAGGAACCTTAAGTGCAGCAGAAATTTTTTGTAACCTTGGCCAGATCTGTGCCTTGCCACAATTCTGTCTCTGAGCTCTTCAGGCAATTCCTTTTGACCTCATGATTCTCATTTGCTCTGACATGCACTGTGAGCTGTAAGGTCTTATATAGAAAGGTGTGTGGCTCTCCCAATCAAGTCCAATCAGTATAATCAAACACAGCTGGACTCAAATGAAGGTGTAGAACCATCTCGAGGATGATCAGAAGAAATGGACAGCACCTGAGTTAAATATATGAGTGTCACAGCAAAGGGTCTGAATACTTAGGACCATGTGATATTTCAGTTTTTCTTTTTTAACAAATCTGCAAAAATGTCAACAATTCTGTGTTTTTCTGTCAATATGGGGTGCTGTGTGTACATTAATGAGGAAAAAAATGAACTTAAATGGTTTTAGCAAATGGCTGCAATATAACAAAGAGTGAAAAATGTAAGGGGGTCTGAACACTTTCCGTCCCCACTGTAGTTATTACTATGCTGCTCTGTGTCCCGTGATGTACTCCAAGAAAAGGATTTTACAGGTAAGCTGTTATAAAAATCCTATTTTCCCAGTCATTGTAACCATCCTGGGTTGCACCAAAGTAATAGTAGCTCCGCTGTCCCTAAATCCTTGGGCGGGTCGCCCATTCACCCATACAGCCTGTCGGTGATGCCTGCGATTGTCATCGGTAGCAGCTTGTATCGGATTCACCTCATGGAGTAGCCCAAATTCCTCTTCACCCCAGCCAGTTGAGGTAGATGGTGGGGCGGCTTCCAGGTAATGAGTAGCCGCTCAGGCTGGGCCAGGGGCAGCACGATTCCATGAAGTGACATCAAATCATTCCTCCATCAGAGTCCACATAAAACTGTCCTCATCTCCTAGGACTATCAGACGATGGTATAGGCTAACGGCTTTTGAGGGGCTCCTCAGAGCCTGAGGCTGTCCGGGACTCTCCCTCCTCATTGGTTGAGGCAGCAGTGGGGTGCCGTTGGCCCCCGCTGCTGTCAAGGTCAGTGAGCCAATGAGGAGAGAGAGGGGGTGGGGCAGAGCCGTGGCTCCATGTCTGAATGGACACAATAGAGCAGGAGGGCTGCTGATAGAAATCACAGGGCCCCATACAGCCTACCTGACAGCCATGCCAGAAATTATACCCCATTGAACAAAACCTATTCAAGTGAATAGCGGCACTGAGGCAATATATGCACTCCCTCAGTGAGAGATCGATACCGATCACTATGTTCCTTTAAGGTGGTGTTCATTAAGAATAGTGAGCCCCCCCACTCACCATCCTGAAATAACCTGCCTGTGTGCCCTCAGCAGCTGCCAGCAAGAGAGGAGAGAAAGCGGCAGCACTGCAGAGGAAAGGGGCACACAGGGGTCCAAGGCAGCAGGGTTAAGGGGGCACAGATACTAGAATCGATCCTCCTGCAGTGCAGCCAGAGGAAGAAAAGTAGAACCCGGCAGCACTGCACAAGTGTCAGCAATAAGGCAGTACTGCTGGGCTTCCTGCTCGTCAGGTGCCCAGGTCCCCTTTTGAACTGATGGGGCCTGGGCCCAGTACAGGAGGGCTGGTTGTACTGCCTTATCAGCGACTTGGCTCTGGTGCCCCAATAGCAAGCTGCTTGTTGTGGGGGCACTTGGCAGGAGGGAGGAGCCAGGAGCACTGGTGAGGGACTTGAGAAGAGAAGGATTGGGGCTGCTCTGTGCAAAACCAACTATACAGAGGAGGAAAATATAACATGTTTGTTTATAAACACAAAAAATATGACTTTAGTATCACTTTAATTCTTTATGGCATAGATACAGCAAGGAGTTGAAAACATTCCTCAGAGATTTTGGTCCATAGTGACATGATAACATCACGCAGTTGCTGCAGATTTGTCGGCTGCACATCTATGATGCCGATCTCCCGTTCCACCACATCCCAAAGGTGCTCTATTGTATTTTCTAAATATAGCTGTCCTGTCAATTCTTCAAAAACTTGCCAAATACCACACAACAACAAAAATAAAAAATAAAAGGACAAGACAGGGAAGATAAAAAAGACAAGAGACCGAAATGATCTGAATGAACCAGGGAGGGAACCCACGGAATAGGTTCTGTAAGGCCGGGTTCACACCATTGCAAATTGGATCCAATTCACAATAGCAGGAGATTTTGGTCGGCTCTCTATGGATCCGGTTCACATACCTCCACAGCGGGTCTGATGTGTTTTGACCTTTGGTCTGAACACCCAATGCGATCCGATACGAGTGCTGACAAAAAAAGGGCCCTGCACCATTTTGGTGCGAATGTGATGCGATTTCAGACATACAAACTGGGTGGTTGAATTTGCATCGCACAGACATCGCATGTGATCTGCACAGCAATGTGGTGCGAATCCCATGTGATGTCTGATATCCCATCAGTGTGAACCCAGCCTGGAAAGGAACGAGGATACAGCGATTAGATAATCTACAGAGGTAGAATTCCTGGAGAGGTGAGACCAGAACAATCTAATCATTAGCTCAGTGAGTTTTAAAAATCAGAAATCATCCCCTTTGTGGTTATAAGTCAGTCTGCTTTGTAAGCACTTTTTTCATCCGAATATAAGAACATTGTGAAGATTGACAAGCAGATCCTTCCTATCTTATATGTAGACAGGGCGCTGTATGACGCTCTTCAATAGGGATGCAGCTTTTCAAGCAGGAGAGAACCCACACTGGGATCCATCCTTTCCCCAGCCTCTTTTCTTCTCATATTCCCTTAAGAATGATATCAATTGCAGCTCTACATTTGTGATATACGCTATATAGCCAAAAGTATTGGGACACCCCTCCAAATCATTGGATTCCGGTGTTCCAATCCCCTCCATGGCCACAGGTGTATAAAATCAGGCAAAGGAAAGTTAGGTGACACCCTGGTATAGGGGAATCGCAGAGGGACTTACCCTAGGTTCACACCTATGCGTTTTTTAGTACGTTTTGCAGTTTGCAGAAACGCACTACAGTCCATTTAACATGGTTTCCTATGGTACAAGTTCACATCTATGCATTTTGCGGCCGATGCGTTTTTGGAAAGGATCGGGGACTTTTTCCCCGTGATTTGCAGGTAATAGATTTCAATGGGTAGAAACTGCAAAGCCTGCAAAAGAGACCATGTTCTTATTCACTCTCTATATGATGTTTTAAATAGGATGAAATGTTTGCTCTCTACCACTCCTCCGAAATAGGGGGTTCTGGCCGTAGCCTATAACATATGTGAAAAGAAGAAACTATCCTTTGGGGAGGTCCATAGGTTTGGACATCCCTTGGATAGAAAGAGACAGCTACTTTTGGTCAGAAAGGGTATTAGACGAGATCAATGTAAAAAATAAAGTATCAAAATTTTATTGTGGTTTAAATACCAAAATCATCAATAAAAAATATATTAAGTTACTTTCCATGTCTGTTAGTAACTCTGAATCTTAAATGACACATCATTAAAAAAGGATACATCGAATGTCTGTTACAAACAATGTATCAACATCACAAATGAAGGATCTATAGACTAACAATACACACACATAACAGATAACACATAACACACAATGCCGGCGCCTAGAGTGATCCACTTCTGCACAGCAGCCCCGGTGGAAAAATACCAATTCATTAAATTAAAGAAAAAAAATGATTAGTTAAATAATTAAGTAGGGGGTGCTGTGCAGGAGTGGTCCCCGGGGATGTTTGATTTTTTAGATTGGCTGGGTAGTGGGAATCTTATTATGATATGGGGGGCGGTAAATGGGGCAGTAAAATAAGGTGGTGAGAAAAACTGCAGTGTCTGGATCTGTATGTATCCCGCAAATGTTTGTTGAAAAAAGTCCTCTTTTGTTATTCCATTACTATTAGTATAGTCTGAATATGGATATACAAACGATTGCTCAGGGTATAAGTCACAGTTCCAAACAGAAATGTTAGGCTGTTGTTGAATGTGCTTATATGCATATAGGTATTCAGTAATGATAGTAAAGCTGAGCTGATAGACCGCTGCTCCTCAGATCCTCCGTGAGCCTAACCTAACCCACTGAACATACAAACTTTACTTTGCAATCACATTGATAAAGCCAGGGTGCTGTGGGATAAGTAAAGTCAGAGGCGGCTCTCTAATTAGGCAAATTAGGCGGTCGCCTAAGGCCTCGCACTCACAGGGGCCTCGCAGCCGCCTAACTTGCCTGTTCTCAATCACTGAAGTTGACGCCGGCAGCTCCGCCTACCCCCACTGGGACTCTGTGGTTTAGGAGCTGACGGACAAATCAGATACTGCCCGCAGCCTGAGGAATAGCGGCCTCATCACGGAGCGTCCCAGTCCGTAGGGCCTCATGTGTAAGTTTTGCCTAAGGCCTCACAAAGCCTAGAGCCGCCTCTGAGTAAAGTAAATGTTTGTAGGTACGTTACCACCTTCGTTTCCTATGTGGACTCTGACACACTTCTTGTCTTTCCCGGCTGTTAGTGTGTGGAGAGTGTTGAATCACAGATACGGCAGCCCTGCATTCACGCTGCGCTGAGTAGTTTGTCTCTCCATCCTGCTGCATTCAATAGCCGCTCATTCCCATATGGATCTGAAGTCCTGATTGTAAGGTGGTTTATCGTTCACTATGCCACAGTTTTCCCTTTCAATGATGATTTGTAGCTTATAACAAGCTCGCTTGCAGCTCCGCTCACTCTGTCATCTCATGTAGGGTGGCTCATTGCTCCCCCATTCCTTCACTACAGCACAGTACCTCGGGGGTCACTGACATGGCAGCCCTGCATCTGCTTTACGCCAACGCGTTTCGCAACATGTGAGTCACGTAGCTTCGACTGGGCGTTCCGAGGGCTGATCCATACCACTCCTTTATAGTGATTCCAGGTATGTTCGCTCCTCCTTCCCTCGTTTTCATTCAGAAAAATTAAGGACAAACTCGTATCACAGTTTGGATTTTTGTCTTTCCCTTCATCTGTAATGTTTCCATGTTCATTTAGTGTTCCTTTGACGTTTCAATGTTTTCTCTGTTTGTTTATAGTTGGCATTCCTTTTACTATTTTTTACGTTTCTACTTCCAATTATTAAGTGGATCACTCTAGGCGCCGGCATTGTGTGTTATGTGTTATCTGTGATGTGTGTGTATTGTTAGTCTATAGATCCTTCATTTGTGATGTTGATACATTGTTTGTAACAGACATTCGATGTATCCTTTTTTTAATGATGTGTCATTTAAGATTCAGAGTTACTAACAGACATGGAAAGTAACTTAATATATTTTTTATTGATGATTTTGGTATTTAAACCACAATAACATTTTGATACTTTATTTTTTTACATTGATCTCGTCTAATACCCTTTCTGACCAAAAGTAGCGGTCTCTTTCTATCCAAGGGACGTCCAAACCTATGGACCTCCCAAAAGGATAGTTTCTTCTTTTCAAATAGACTTCAATGGATCTGCACCAAGAAATGCAAGTGTTGTGTTTGTGATAGAATTTTTTTATGTGTTTTTTTTTAATTTTTTTTATTTTAACACTGTGTATAGCTGGTTGCTAAGCAGGGGGCTGGGAAGCCGGCAACCGTATTCTTAACAACCAATAAGTCAAAAATTGCCAGCAAAAAAAAGTGAAAAATATGGCATGGGTTCCCCCCCAGGTCTATACCAGGCCCTTCTTGTCTAGTATGGATTCGAAGGGGACTTAAAAATGGCATGAGACCCCCCAAAATCCATACCAGACCCTTATCCAAGCACACTGCCTGGCAGGTCAGGAAAGGAAGGGGATGAGTGAGTGCCCCCCCACCAGCCAAATTTAGATCCATGTATGGCCGCCCTAAGTCTATACATCACCTATCAGTATTCAGTAGTCCTCTCCTGGCCATGACAATGTCATCAATAGAAATGGACACACAAAGAACTGGAGCTGATGAGGCTTTGGGACGATCGTTGTGTTTATGTTCCTCTTCTCTGCTGGGACTCTGTTCATATTCATTATACCAGAAATTGCAGTTGGAATTTAGGGACACTATGAAAGTTCTGCTCACATTTCTGATCTGTCTTCTCCTCCCAGGTCTCCTGTGTATGATGATCATATCGGTGTCATCAGGAACGGTGTATGTACAGAGCGGATCAGACATCACTGACTGTCATATGAAATGTCCTGAGAATGAAGATACTGTGGAGTTGTATAGAGTGTGTGGAGGGGAAGATAGAACATTGCTGCAAAATCTTTGTTTTATCAACGCTACTAAATCTCATGACCCCAGACTCCAACTGCACACAGGGAGCGGCTGCTGGAAGCTGACACATGTCAGGAAGGATGATTCCTGTGTGTATGGGGTTCATTGTCACTGTTCTTGGGGACATCGAATATCCTCTACAGAGATCCGTGTTCTGGGTAAGAGTCCATATACTACATCACACTTCTCTACACTGCATTGTACTCTATGGGGGAAGAAGTGTCTATCATACAGGATGAGTGAGGAGAGGAAAAGAGTTCTTCATGTAAAAGATTTCCAGTATTCCCCACTGATCTCTACTAGGGATGAGCCAGATGTTCAAGTCGAACGTAAGTTCGACTCGAACATTGGGCCTTCGCCTGTTCGCTGAACAGCGAACATTATGAGGTGTTCGGCAAATTCGAAAAGCCGCGGAACCCCCTTTAAAGTCTATGGGACTCTGACATGAAAAACCAAAAGTGCTCATTTTAAAGGCTTATATGCAAGTTATTGTCATAAAAAGTGTTTGGGGACCCGGGTCCTGCCCCAGGGGACATGGATCAATGCAAAAAAAAGTTTTAAAAACTGATGTTTTTTCGCATTTTAATAATGCTTAAAGTGAAACAATAAAAATGAAATATTCCTTTACATATCATGCCTGGGGGGTGTCTATAGTATGTCTGTAAAGTGGTGCATCTTTCCCGTGTTTAGAACAATACCACAGCAAAATGACATTTCTAAAGGAAAAAAAGTAATTAATTTAAAACTGATCGCAGCTGTAATGAATTGTCGGGTCTCGGCAATATAGATAAAACTCATTGAAATAAACGGCATGGGTAATGGACTGGCTGGAATTCCGCCAGCAAAAGTCAGATGGAGCATACGCATGGACGCATTTTCCGACCAAAAGCTCTCATCGGACTTTTGCTGGCGAAATTTCCGATCCTGTGTAAGCGGCATTAAAGTTTGACCTCATATTTTATGGCTTGGGTAAATCTGAAGACAAAAATCTGCAGAAAATCTAATAGTGTGTATGGGGCCTTAGGAGAATATCGATGTGTGCACAGTCATTGGGCAACTATCAGTGTGCAGAATTATTATGCAACTAAATAAAAAATGTGTTTTTCCATCTGAAAAGTGAGAGTAAAAAACAAACAACTCAAAATTTACAAGTAGACATTAAAAAAATAAAAATCAGTGACCAATATAAGCCCCCCTTCTTTTCAACAACAGTCATAAGCCTTCCATTCATAGAGTCAGTTTCTTGATCTGTTGACGATCAACTTTTAGTGCAACCACAGCCTCCCAGACACTGTTCAGAGAGGTGTACTGGTTTCCTTCACCGTAATTCTCCTGTTTTTAAGAAGGGCCCACAAGTTCCCAATAGGGTTTAGGTCAGGTGAGGAAGGAGGCCATGTCATTATTATTTCATCTTTAAGGCCTTTACTGGCTAGCCACGCAGTGGAGTGCTTTAATGCATGCGATGGAGCATTGTCCTACATAAATATCATGGTCTTCTTGAAAGATACAGACTTTTTCCTGTACTGCTGCTTGAAGAACATGTCTGCCAGTAGGTTTGGGATTGATTGAGTTGCTTTTGAGTTTATTTTCAACCCGAAAAGGTCCAACTAGTTCAAAAGGTCCAACTAGTTCATCTTTAATAATACCAGCCCATACCAGTACCCCACCTCCACTAGTTCATCTTTAATAATACCAGCCCATACCAGTACCCCACCTCCACTAGTTCATCTTTAATAATACCAGCCCATACCAGTACCCCACCTCCACTTTTCTGGAGTCTGAGTGGAAGTGGAGCTCTGTGCCTGTTACTGATCCAGCCACAGGCCCATCCATCTGGTCCATCAAGAGTCACTCTCATCTCATCAGTCCAGATGTCTTCAGATATTTCTTGGCACAGTCTTGATGTTTCAACTTGTATGTCTTGTTCAGTGGTGGTCGGGTTTCATTCTTCCTTACCTTGGCCATGTCTCTGAGCACTGAACACCTTGTACTTCTGGCCACTCCAGGTAGGTTGCAGCTCTTTAATAGGACAGCACTGGAGGATAATGGCTTCCTGGTAGCTTCACGTTTGATTCTTCTCAAATTTATGGAAGTTAATTTGCATCTTTTTTGCTGAACACATTTCTTGCCACCCTGACTATTTTCTACAAAACGTTTTACAGTTCTGTGATCACGCCCCGATAGCATAGCAATGTTAAGAATGCAGCATCTCTCTGAAAGACTTTTTACAATTTTGGACTTTTCAGAGTCAGTTAAATTTTTTTTGGCCCATTTTGCCTGATGCCCCGTACACACGATCCGAAAATCGTACGTAAAATGCCGCATTCGAAGCGATCGTACGATAATCGGATCGTTAGTACAGAGCTTTCGAGAGCCGATCAGGACAGTTCATCCGATATTATTCTATCGGACATGCACGGAAATTTTTTCCGTACGATGCCAGATCGTACGATTTTCGTTTAATCGGTACAGCTATCGTTCGAAAATGCAATACAAATGCATTGCAACACATGACATCACTTCCAAATTTTTATTCTGTCGTACGGGAATTTTCGGGACTTTAGTAAACTCATCAGATTCGATGTGAGATTAGCATGCAAACAAAAACGGACGATCATTCATCCGATATTCGGATCGTGTGTATGGGGCTTTAGGAAAAGAAGCTGCCTAATAATTATGCACCCCTTGATTTGGGGTGTTGATCTTCTTAGGCCACACCCTCCCTCATTACACAAATACACATCACCTGATATGTCTAATAGGCATTCAAGTTTATACAGCTTGGAGTTGGACAATTTGCATAGAAATGATGTTTTGGTCAAAAGGCAGGTGTATAGAAATGCAGAGGAAAAAATCTAATAGTTGGTGTGACCACCTTTTTTGGCTTCAAATCAGCATTAATTCTTACACTTGTACAAAGTCAGGGATTTTGTAGAATTAGTCAGGTGTATGATTAACCAATTATAACAATCAGATGCTAATGATCATCAATTTCATACGTAGGTTGAAACAGTTATTAACTGAAACAGAAGGCGAGATAAAGAGGAGCGCACACCTCATAGTGTAGCAAGTTTTAAAAGGATTTATTAAATAAGAATAAAATATTGCACTCACACAACAGTTAATAGGTGCTTTAGCATGACAGATGGTAAGACCGCTGGACCAGGACCAGTAATCCCTACCTTGGGCAGAGGATGGACAGGTAATCAGAGTTGCCACAGGATACAGGAACCCAGCTGCGTACTGAAGCTTGGAACAGTGAATGGGCACAAGTGAAGAGGCACCCTGTTGGAAGCTGGATCCTGGAGCTGTGAGTTGACCATCTTGCTGTTAGCACCTCGCTGATACAGGGACGTGTTTTGAAGAGTAATCGCTTCTTTCCCAACAGGGTGTCTCTTCACTCGTGCCCATTCACTGTTCGAGGCTTCAGTCCCCAGCTGGGTTCCTTTCTCCTGACATGTCTGAGTGTTGAGGTTTAAGCTACACTTTACACTTTACACTTTGTAGCTGTAGTGAGATGGGATGGGATGGGGGTCAGTGATGGGAAGTTACGCTCCATAAGAGGAGGTGATACTGTATGTGATTGCATAACTTTCCTGACACTTCTTTCTCTATTAACCACTTGCTTACTGGGCACTTAAACCCCCCCCCTCCTGCACAGACCAATTTTCAGCTGTCACACTTTGAATGACAATTGCGCGGTCATACAACACTGTACCCAAATTAAATTTTTATAATTTTTTTTCACACAAATGGAGCTTTCTTTTGGTGGTATTTAATCACCACATTTTAATTTTTTGCTAAACAAACAAAAAAAGACAGAAATTAAAAAAAAAAAAACTGGTAATTTTTCTCCTTCATTTATATACGCTGATGAGGCTGCACTGCTGGGCGCTGATGAGGCTGCACTGCTGGGCGCTGATGGGCTGCACAGATAAGGCGACACTGATAGGCACTGATGGGTGGCACTGATGTCACTGAGCACTGGTAGATGGCACTGATGGGCACTGGTAGGTGGCACAGGTGGGCAGAGAAGCCTCTGCAGAGGCTCTCCACGATCTGGACTGATGTCCCTCTCACAGCCACCGGTGATCGGCTTTTTTCTTTTTCTCCTCGCGCTACCAGCGTGAGGAGAAAAAATAGCCGATTACCGGCTCTGGTTACATCACATGATCAGCTGTCATTGGCTAACAGCTGATCATGTGGTAAGGGGTCGGGATCGACCCCTTACTCCGATCTGTGATCAGCCGAGTCTCAGACTTGCTGATCAGAGAGCATGCCCTGCAGGGGGCGCGCAGGCCGCTTGAGCACGGGAGGACATCTATGGATGCCCTCCCGGCAAATTGGGTCCGCGCTGTAGCCGTTTTTCGGCTATAGGGCAGACAGGAGGTGGTTAAAGGAATATCTAAACTCAAAAACAAAAATGTTATATATTGCAATCCTTAAATGTTTTGTCTGTATTAGTTTTCTTTTTTCATGATAAGATCATTTTCAGCAAGCACAGAAAATACTTGTTGATCCTGCCAGAGATGCCCTGTCACCCTAGGACAGGAAGTGTGTTATTTTTATGAAAAGAAAAATACTGATGTAGCCACTGCATCTAGGATGAGGTAATAAACTGATACAATCATATAACATTGGTGCCTGAATGTGGGGGGACAGCCTGAAGATCACATGACTGGCAAGTTGTGTTTACAAAAACTAGCGCTCTATTCCATGTATCTGGGCTCTGTGTTGGTGACATATGACTGATAGTGACTGTCCTTCTGATCATTCCAGATCCGGTTCTCATCTCCAACATCACCAGTAACTGTAGCCGGCTGGGTGAGGAGATGGCTGTGAGGGTCCAGTTCTCGGGAGAAGAGAGCGCTGTGACCTGGGAGGTGGACGGGGAGCCTCTCCCTGAAAGATACCGGCTGATAGATGACAATTGGACGCTGATTATCCCCAGTGTGCAGAGAGACGACGCCGAGAGGAGATTCCGGGTCAGGATCACAAACCCAATCAGTGAGGAGATCCGGGAATACCGGCTGATCAATGATAAGATGTTCATCAGAATGCTGGAAACAAAAGGTATTGGTGACTATGGGGGGTCATGTTATATTCCATGTATGGGGGTGTTCTAGATTGGGGTTCTAAAAGTAAAAATATTACTAAAGCTCTGAAATGGATATTTGTGAATATGTGACTGAAAGAAAACCAAATAATTTCAGCTGCAAGCATTAAAATGGGTTCAGGCACCTATAAGTGAATGTAAAGTAAAAATATGTTGCGCTTTAATTAACCTTTCAATCAGTGCTTAAATTCCGTGTTAAAATTTAATACCTCATAATGATGGTAAAAATAAATAAATAAAAATGAAAGAGGGGTTTAAACAAAATTTAGGAGAGGGTATACTGGGTAATGTAGCCAATATTCGCAATCATGTAGCCTCATAATCATCAGTATGTACTACAGCAGTGGGATAACCCACAGATCCCCACCTTCAAATACACAATGTGGCTGTTCTATATGTAAAGTCCAATTCAATACTCCTCCTACGCATTGCGTCACCCGACACGTGACATCTGGTCCTTGAAAAAGTCACGTGTCGGGTGACGCAACGCGTAGGAGGAGTCAGTGACGTACACTATCCAGGCTGGTCATCAGCTTGATAGTAGCGGTGTGAGGAATCACAGCACTCCAAGCGGCTAATTGTTTTCCTAATGCACAAACTATCCAGGTTCATGTGAGTGAATTTCCTGATGATTTTTTTGTGCCCTGAGTTATTTCGTTCATTGCGCAATGATGCTTATCTTTGATTTATTGCATGCATCTTTCTGCATTTGAGAGCGGCTATTAAAACACCTTTTCAAAACATCCTAAAGTGAAAAGAAGTTTTAAAACGGACTTGTTTTGGTATTGAATTGGACTTTACATATAGAACAGCCACATTGGTTTACTCATTGTGTATTTGAAGGTGGGGATCTGTGGGTTATCCCACTGCTGTAGTACATACTGATGATTATGAGGCTACATTACCCAGTATACCCTCTCCTAATTTTGTTTAAACCCCTCTTTCATTGTTATTTATTTATTTATTTTTACCATCATTATGAAGTATTAAATTTTAACACGGAATTAAAGCATTGATTGAAAGGTTAATTAAAGCGCAACATATTTTCACTTAACATAGATTGGGGTCCTGTCTCCTCTTCTCTGGGGGGTCATAGTGGGAGTGTGACACAGAATAGTAACATTGTGTCTTGTTGTCTCTTCTCTGCTCTCCAGATGGAGGATTATACAGGTGAGATGTCACATGACCACCGACCATACAGACTGATACATTGTATATTTTTCATGTGTATCTAAATCTTTTATACATTGTTTCTATATTTCATTTACTTTCTCACAGATTTGAAGCAAAATAGAGGAAGGATTGGTCTCTTTGCTGTTCTCATTGTCTCAGGAATTTTAGCAGCAATGATTGTTTCCACCATATATAAGGTAAACGATATTTCTTTTTCCTCTCAGTAATACATTATTACACAGATAAGAGTTGTCAGTCAGTGGATGCAGAAACAGATTTCTCATTATCACTACTGATTGGCTGTGATCTTACATTGTACCTGGCAGGGGTCCCTAAACTCTTTAAAGGCCCAGTTTACTGCCCATAACACTATTTGGAGGCAAAAAATGGTCAGTAGGAGTAAATAAAATGTCCTGGCATCATTGGGAGGTAAAATGCCAGTGGTGAACCTTCTGTGTCTGGTGGGTCTGTCCTTCCTCTCATTCCTTCTGTCTCTAGTGGTTCTGTCCATCCTTCTGTTTCTGGTGGGTCTGTCCCTCCACTGTTTATCCTTATGTCTCTGAGTCTGTCCATCCTTATGTCTCTGGTGGGTCTCCTCCTTCCTATGTTTATACTTCTTCTCTAGTGGGTCTGTCCCTCCTCTATCCATCCTTTTGTCTCTAGTGGGTCTGTCCATCCTTTGTCCATCTGTCAGGAAAGGTCTCCTCCGCTGGTGATATCGATCATTTGGCATGCAGTACTGAGGTCCACCAGCAGGTGTCTCCTGGCTGTTCGGAGCTGTCAGAAGAGCTCTTTCCTGCAAGTATTCTATCACCTTTGGGCCGCAGTACTGGCGTCCACCAGCGGAGGAATCCTGGCAGTATGGAGCAGGTATTCCCCTCTGCAGACAGGTGTCACCTGACTTTAATTAGCAGAGCTGCAGTATAAATACCCGGCAATTGCACACTTATGTTGCCCTGGTATTGTTCCCTGAGCTCTGACCTGTTACCCGAACCCTGATTCCTGGAACCTGTTGATCCTGTTTCCTGTCCGTTACCTGAGCCCTGGACTCTGAGCCTTGTAACTGACCCGTCCCTCCTGTGATCCATCCATCCTCTTTTGTCCTGTTTATCTCCCTTCCCAGCTACTTATTCCGTGTTTATGACCCCGGCCTGGCTTAACTACGATTCTGGTACTCCCTCTTGCTACATATGCGGGTTGGTTTTATATCACTGATTGTTTGGTTGTTCACTCTGTATTGCTGGTGTGTTCACATATGCATTTTCCTTAATAAACTTACTTTCACCTATTTATGTCTGGTTCACTCTGTCGCAGTCACACAGTTCTGGTCACATCTGGTTTATGACAGAATACCAGGGCCATCCCTGACCAGAAGTGGCTGCACAGGGGAACCATTTTGATTCAGTTGGTTGCAAACATGAATGCCGATGAGGTTATTTATTTTCCTCTGCTGGCATCTGAAAGTAGTGATTATTGCCGCCAGACTTTAAAAGGATGGTCTAGTGACCAGTTGTTTGCCACTATACGTTTGGCTCACTCCCTGGTCGATCAGGGTTATATATTGTTTGGGGTGGTGCAGCCTTTGATCAAGCTCTGTACTGAGCTGTCCCTGCCCTGTATTCCAGAGGGCCGTGATGATTTCACTCCTCCTTTTGATATGAATCAGGTTGTATCCCTAGTGTGGCTTTTTGAAGATGATCCAGCCGATTTTTGTGAGCACTACTCAGCCTGTTCCCCACAGGTGATTGCTGAGTGCATTGTGTCTGCTCAGTCTTTTGTTAGACAGGGAGATTTAAAAGCACAATTTGTACAACCTATACTTTCAGCATGGTCTGACATGATGCAAGCAGCTCCAGCCAAACAAACCACCTCTGCCACCAAACACCAGCCTACCCAAATGTATGTTTCCCCATCACCCATGTCAACCGCAGTTGCAGCTCAGTATACGCTGCTGCTGACCAAATACTCATATCCAGTCTCTGCTCCCTGTACCTATCCTGCATTCAACCCACCTGTCTCTTCTCAGCTGCCCACAAACCCACAAGATCTTCCCCCAGCTACTGTTTCCTCTTCTCTGCCATATCCCAATCCTCGTTTTCCAGTCTGCTGCACCCCTCACCTACAGAGCTTCAGTGACTAAGCCAAAGAAAAAACGAAAGTTTTTTTCCAACCAAGACGATCCTGCCAGCAACGCAACCCAACCTGCCTCCGCACCAGCTAATCCAACCCAGCCTGACGTCTCGGTGCCTGCCTTCCAGCCTGACGTCTCGGTGCCTGCCTTCCAGCCTGACATCTCGGTGCCTGCCTTCCAGCCTGACATCTCGGTGCCTGCCTTCCAGCCTGACATCTCGGTGCCTGCCTTCCAGCCTGACGTCTCGGTGCCTGCCTTCCAGCCTGACGTCTCGGTGCCTGCCTTCCAGCCTGACGTCTCGGTGCCTGACGTGCCTGCCTTCCAGCCTGACGTGCCTGCCTTCCAGCCTGACGTGCCTGCCTTCCAGCCTGACGTGCCTGCCTTCCAGCCTGACGTCTCGGTGCCTGCCTTCCAGCCTGACGTCTCGGTGCCTGCCTTCCAGCCTGACGTCTCGGTGCCTGCCTTCCAGCCTGACGTCTCGGTGCCTGCCTTCCAGCCTGACGTCTCGGTGCCTGCCTTCCAGCCTGACGTCTCGGTGCCTGCCTTCCAGCCTGACGTCTCGGTTTCCCTTCCTTCCAGCCTGACGACTCGGTTTCCCTTCCTTCCAGCCTGACGACTCGGTTTCCCTTCCTTCCAGCCTGACGACTCGGTTTCCCTTCCTTCCAGCCTGACGACTCGGTGCCTGCCTTCCAGCCTGAAGTCTCAGTGCCTGCCTTCCAGCCTGAAGTCTCGGTGCCTGACGTGCCTACCTTCCAGTCAGATGTGTCCACCTTCCAGCCTGATGTCTCGGTGCCTGCCTTCCAGCCTGATGTCTCGGTGCCTGCCGCCTGCCTTCCAGCCTGATGTCTCGGTGCCTGCCGCCTGCCTTCCAGCCTGATGTCTCGGTGCCTGCCGCCTGCCTTCCAGCCTGAAGTGCCTGCCTTCCAGCCTGAAGTCCCTGTGCCAGTGTTCCAGCCAGAGGTGCCAGTGCCTACTTTCCAGCCTGATGTGCCCACTGCCCAGCTTGAAGTGCCCGCTGCCCAGCTTGAAGTGCCTGTTCCTGCTGTCCCGCTTGATGTCCTTGCTAACCCACTTGAAGTGCCCGCTGCCCAGCCTGGAGTGTTCCTGTCTGCTGCCCAGCCTGGAGTGTTCCTGTCTGCTGCCCAGCCTGGAGTGTTCCTGTCTGCTGCCCAGCCTGGAGTGTTCCTGTCTGCTGCCCAGCCTGGAGTGTTCCTGTCTGCTGCCCAGCCTGGAGTGTTCCTGTCTGCTGCCCAGCCTGGAGTGTTCCTGTCTGCTGCCCAGCCTGGAGTGTTCCTGTCTGCTGCCCAGCCTGGAGTGTTCCTGTCTGCTGCCCAGCCTGGAGTGTTCCTGTCTGCTGCCCAGCCTGGAGTGTTCCTGTCTGCTGCCCAGCCTTGTGTTTTCCTGTCTGCTGCCCAGCCTTGTGTTTTCCTGTCTGCTGCCCAGCCTTGTGTTTTCCTGTCTGCTGCCCAGCCTTGTGTTTTCCTGTCTGCTGCCCAGCCTTGTGTTTTCCTGTCTGCTGCCCAGCCTTGTGTTTTCCTGTCTGCTGCCCAGCCTTGTGTTTTCCTGTCTGCTGCCCAGCCTTGTGTTTTCCTGTCTGCTGCCCAGCCTTGTGTTTTCCTGTCTGCTGCCCAGCCTTGTGTTTTCCTGTCTGCTGCCCAGCCTTGTGTTTTCCTGTCTGCTGCCCAGCCTTGTGTTTTCCTGTCTGCTGCCCAGCCTTGTGTTTTCCTGTCTGCTGCCCAGCCTTGTGTTTTCCTGTCTGCTGCCCAGCCTTGTGTTTTCCTGTCTGCTGCCCAGCCTTGTGTTTTCCTGTCTGCTGCCCAGCCTTGTGTTTTCCTGTCTGCTGCCCAGCCTTGTGTTTTCCTGTCTGCTGCCCAGCCTTGTGTTTTCCTGTCTGCTGCCCAGCCTTGTGTTTTCCTGTCTGCTGCCCAGCCTTGTGTTTTCCTGTCTGCTGCCCAGCCTTGTGTTTTCCTGTCTGCTGCCCAGCCTTGTGTTTTCCTGTCTGCTGCCCAGCCTTGTGTTTTCCTGTCTGCTGCCCAGCCTTGTGTTTTCCTGTCTGCTGCCCAGCCTTGTGTTTTCCTGTCTGCTGCCCAGCCTTGTGTTTTCCTGTCTGCTGCCCAGCCTTGTGTTTTCCTGTCTGCTGCCCAGCCTTGTGTTTTCCTGTCTGCTGCCCAGCCTTGTGTTTTCCTGTCTGCTGCCCAGCCTTGTGTTTTCCTGTCTGCTGCCCAGCCTTGTGTTTTCCTGTCTGCTGCCCAGCCTTGTGTTTTCCTGTCTGCTGCCCAGCCTTGTGTTTTCCTGTCTGCTGCCCAGCCTTGTGTTTTCCTGTCTGCTGCCCAGCCTTGTGTTTTCCTGTCTGCTGCCCAGCCTTGTGTTTTCCTGTCTGCTGCCCAGCCTTGTGTTTTCCTGTCTGCTGCCCAGCCTTGTGTTTTCCTGTCTGCTGCCCAGCCTTGTGTTTTCCTGTCCGCTGGCCAGCTTGAGGTGCCCGCTGCCCGGCCGGACACCATGGACTTTCCCCAGCAACGGCTAGTTGGAGCATCCGGAGGTCGCTCCTTCGAGGGGGGGGTACTGTCAGGAAAGGTCTCCTCCGCTGGTGATATCAATCATTTGACATGCAGTACTGAGGTCCACCAGCAGGTGTCTCCTGGCAGTTCGGAGCTGTCAGAAGAGCTCTTTCCTGCAAGTATTCTATCACCTTTGGGCCGCAGTACTGGCCTCCACCAGCGGAGGAATCCTGGCAGTATGGAGCAGATATTCCCCTCTGCAGACAGGTGTCACCTGACTTTAATTAGCAGAGCTGCAGTATAAATACCCGGCAATTGCACACTTATGTTGCCCTGGTATTATTTCTTGAGCCCTGACCTGTATCCTGTTACCCTGATTCCTGAACCTGAAGCCTGATTCCTGGAACCTGTTGATCCTGTTTCCTGTCCGTTACCTGAGCCCTGGACTCTGAGCTTTGTACCTGACCCGTCCCTCCTGTGATCCATCCATCCTCTCTTGTCCTGTTTATCTCCCTTCCCAGCTACTTATTCCGTGTTTATGACCCCGGCCTGGCTTAACTACGATTCTGGTACTCCCTCTTGCTACATATGCTGGTTGGTTTTATATCACTGATTGTTTGGTTGTTCACTCTGTATTGCTGGTGTGTTCACATATGCATTTTCCTTAACCACTTGCTTACTGGGCACTTAAACCCCCCTCCTGTCCAGACCAATTTTCAGCTTTCAGCGCTGTCGCACTTTGAATGACAATTGTGCAGTCATACAACACTGTACCCAAATGAAAATTTTATCATTTTTTTCCCCACAAATAGAGCTTTCTTTTGATGGTATTTGATCACCTCTACGGTTTTTATTTTTTGTTAAAAAAATTGAAAAAGACAGAATTTTTTTTTTAAAAATTATATTTTTTTGTATATTTTGTTATCAATTTTTTCAAACAGTTAATTTTTCTCCTTCGTTGATGTACGCTGATGAGGCGGCACTGATGGGCACCGATAGGTGGCAGTGATGGGCACTGATGGGTGGTGGTTATGGGCACTGATGGGTGGCAGTATTGGGCACTGATTGATGGCAGCACTGCTAGGTGGCACTAATAGGTGGCACTTGTGGGCATTGATAGGTGGCACTTGTGGGCATTGATAGGTGGCACTTGTGGGCATTGATAGGTGGCACTTGTGGTCACTGATAGGTGGCACTTGTGGGCACTGATAGGTGGCACTTGTGGGCTTTAATAGGTGGCACTTGTGGGCACTGGCAGATGGCACTTGGAGGCACAGATGAGGCATCTGTGCCTCCTTCATTTTCGGGACCAATGTCCCTTTGACATAAGGCGGTGATCGGCTTTATTTTCCTCCTCACGCTGTCAGCATGAGGAGAAAACGAAACCGATCACCGAGCTTTTGTTTACATCATGTGACCAGCTGTCATTGGCTGACAGCTGATCACATGGTAAGGGGCTGGGACCGGCCCCTTACTCAGATCTGTGATCATCCAAGTCTCCGTGACTCGGTGATCACAGCGCGCACACCGCACGCCCTGCAGGGTACGCGTGCATAGGGGAGAACGTCATATGACGTCCTCCCGGAGATTGAGGTCCGCGCTGTAGCCGTCATTCGGCTATGGCCCGGACCTCAAGTGGTTAATAAACTTACTTTCACCTATTTATGTCTGGTTCACTCTGTCGCAGTCACACAGTTCTGGTCACATCTGGTTTATGACACCATCCTTTGTCCATCCTTCTATCTGTGCCTGAAGTTAGGGCATTTGGAGTAGTCCTGCTGGGTACATGGGCACATATTGGGTCTCCGTTACATGTAGGGCTTTTTCATGACCGGGGCAAGTCTACAGCAATCAGTGAGCCATAACAGGTCTCCTAAAATGTGACATGATCTTAACCAAATATCTAAAAAAGGGCCTCACCCCTTTTTTGCAAGCCTTATTCTCTCTGAGCAGCAACATCCCATTGGACACAGATTTCTCCCCTAGCATGTTTCAACCTGATGTATGACCTACTTGTAGAGGATTTTACAATTCAGCCCTACATTAAGACAAAACATGTTGGTAAGGAGTCTTTGTCCAGTGGGATGCTGTTGCTTGGAAGAGAATAAAGCTTGTTGAAAAAAGCATTTGGTGGTGATGCAACCCTTTTTATGGCTTGAATGTTCTTTGGGAGTGAGATGAATCCTGGGAGCCTTTAAGCCCTCATGACTGGTTTTCATGAGGATATTGTCATCCGAGGAGTGCAGCCAGGAGTTGGAGCATTTGTTTACTTAGTAAGATGGCTTAGATGAAGAGTTGACAGTCATACGTGATGAACACATAGTTACATAGTTAGTCAGGTTGAAAAAAGACACAAGTCCATCCAGTCCAACCATAAAAAAAAAACAAAACAAAACGTACAATCCAATATACCCAATACTATACCCACAGTTGATCCAGAGGAAGGCAAAAAACCCCAGCAGAGCATGCTCCAATTTGCTACAGCAGGGGAAAAAATTCCTTCCTGATCCCAGAGAGGCAATCGGATTTTCCCTGGATCAACTTTACCTATAAATGTTAGTACCCAGTTATATTCTGTACATTTAGGAAAGTATCCAGGCCTTTCTTAAAGCAATCTACTGAGCTGGCCAGAACCACCTCTGGAGGGAGTCTATTCCACATTTTCACAGTTCTTACTGTGAAGAAACCTTTCCGTATTTGGAGATGAAATCTCTTTTCCTCCAGTCGTAAAGAGTGCCCCCTTGTCCTCTGTGTTGACCGTAAAGTGAATAACTCAACACCAAGTTCACTATATGGACCCCTTATATATTTAAACATGTTGATCATATCCCCCTTATTCTCCTCTTCTCAAGAGTGAATAAATTCAGTTCCTCTAATCTTTCCTCATAGCTGAGCTCCTCCATGCCTCTTATCAGTTTGGTTGCCCTTCTCTGCACTTTCTCCAGTTCCCCGATATCCTTTTTGAGAACTGGTGTCCAAAACTGAACTGCATATTCCAGATGAGGTCTTACTAATGATTTGTACAGGGGGGCAAAATGATCTCTCTCTGGAGTCCATACCTCTCTTAATACAAGAAAGGACTTTGCTCGCTTTGGAAACCGTAGCTTGGCATTGCATGCTATTATTGAGCTTATGATCTACCAAAACCCCCAGATCCTTCTCCACTACAGATTCCCCCAGTTGTACTCCCCCTAGCATGTATGATGCATGCATATTCTTAGCCCCCAAGTGCATAACTTTACATTTCTCAACATTAAACCTCATCTGCCACATAGTCGCCCAATTAGACAGTGCATTGAGGTCGGCTTGTAAATTGGAGACATCCTGTAAGGACGTTATTCCACTGCATAGCTTGGTGTCATCTGCAAAGACAGAAATGTTACTTTTGATCCCAGCCCCAATATCATTTATAAAGATATTAAAGAGTAAGGGTCCCAGCACTGAACCTTGGGGTACACCACTGATAACCTTAGACCATTCAGAGTAAGAATCATTAACCACTACTCTCTGAATTCTGTCTTTTAGCCAGTTTTCTATCCATTTACAAACTGATATTTCCAAGCCTTTTACATACCATTTTACATCTGATATATTGATATGCCATATCTTTTGTGAGTAAATGTTTTAACCAATCAAGCTAACTGATGGGGAAAAGTATGTGAACCCTTATATTTTGCTATTTAATGGAACTTCCATTACTGGTGATAACTAAATGCTTTTTGTACCTTCAGAGTATAGGAGACGTTTTTCTCATCCCGGTTTACAAAGCTATTTTAGTCGATGTGTTTGCATTTTGGACAGCTTGCTGTGGATCACAGCACAGTATTTCAATTGGATTAAGTTCAGGACTAACAAAACCTTTTACACAATATTGATTGATCTATGGATTTACTCAACTGTTATAATTTCTCGCTTTCAAAAATCTATTTCTTTGAAGCTGGCTAGTCACTGATTGATATTTGGCAGGAGTTGATTGTTTGATTAACTCCTGTTGGAGGGAAATACTGTAAAACCTAACTTGATCAGGGGCTGCAGCTGCTGATTGGTGTATTCTGACAGAAGTAGGTCTCATAATCAGAAGACAATGCCTCAGTGGGGGGGGGGGGGGATTTCTCCATCCATCTCATTTGTATGGGCAGAGGAAGCTGTTAGAGCTCTTTCATACAGGTGGTAATTCTTACTGCTCTCTGTAAAGTGATCTATGGTAGATACATTTTTAGAGGGCAGTATAGCAGTGACTGGTACACATTCAGGAAGTGCTTCTATCAAATGGCAATGTTACTTTGCAGGACCGCGCCACAACTGCATGCCACGTGTTAAAAAAATCAAAATTGGTGTAGCTGCATCAGGCTGTAATGTTAGAATTCCAGGGGGCAGTAAAACTGTGGCTTAGCCACTTTTTTTTACCACTCCCCAGCTGCCAGTGTGAAAGAGACCTTGTTTTTTTCATTAAGCCTGCTGGCATTTACATATTACTGTACAGCTTTCTGTCACAACTTGCATTTAACAGATTCCTCAGTTAATACAAGGCCTAAATTCTGAGGCAGCAAAGCAACTCCATATCATTCAGCTCCATTCATCATGCTTCATAGTTTGGATGAAGTTTTAGTTGCTAATATGCAATGATTTGCTTTATCCAAATTGCTGTGTACATTCCCAGATTGGTTTAATTGTCCCTTCATTCCTGTGCTATGGAACATCCAAGTGTTTTATACCAGACTGAACTACTGTATTTCCCCGAAAAATACCTAGCCTGATATTCAGGGCTGCAATATAAGCCCTAGTAAAGTCCATGTAAAAATATATGATCCGTTTTTGTAATTTTTTTTTTTTTTTTATATAATGTCCACTGTGTCTCCTTTTTGTAACTTTATTGTCAAATACCTTATTTACAAAGCCACTGGGCACTTGTGACCCGCTGGAGATCTTCTCCCTCCCGTCAGCAGGCATCTCGGCCCCTCCCTCTGCAGTGCTCAGAGCAGGGAAAAAGAGTTCTGACGGATCACGTGAGCACCCAGCGGTGCTGTAAATAAGGTATTTTCGACAATAAAGTTACAAAAGGGAGACTCGCTGGACATTATATATTTTTACAAAACAGATTACATATTTCTGAGATTAAAGATGTCATAATGATGAGAGGGAAAGAGAAGACAGGGGACATAGATAAGATATCCCCCGAAAATAAGCCCCAGTGTGTGTTTTTGTAGTAGAAATTAATATAAGATCCGGTCTTATTTTCAGGGAAACATGGTAGGTAGTAGTGTTATTTTCAACACTGGTGGTTCCCATGAATAATAGGATTTTTTATAACAGCTTACCTGTAAAATCCTTTTCTTTTGATGTACATCACGGGACACAGATCCTCAGTAATTACTGATGGGTTATATAGGGTATCACTAGGTGATTGGACACTGGCACACCCTAAACAGGAAGTTCACCCCCCTATATAACCCCTCCCCTTACTGGGGATACCTCAGTTTTGTAGAAAAGCAATATAAGTGTATTAGAAGAGGGGCGGGACCTCTGTGTCCCGTGATGTACCTCAAAAGAAAAGGATTTTACAGGTAAGCTGTTATAAAAAATCCTATTTTCTTTCTCGTACATCACGGGACACAGAGCCTCAGTAATTACTGATGGGACGTCCCAGAGCAATGCTATCTGACGGGAGGGGAACCACAACAAAGTAGGGTGTAATCAGACCTGAGGACCCTGTACTGCTGCTTGCAGCACACTACGCCCAAAGGCGATATCCTTATGCCTTCTCACATCCACCTGATAGAATCTGGTGAATGTATGGACTGAAGACCAGGTTGTGGCCTTACAGATTTGAGGCCCGGTGATGCACTGCCCAAGAAGCACCAATAGCCCTTGTGGAATGTGCCTTGATTTGAACAGGCTGAATTTTCTGTTTCAAACCATAAGCTTGAACAATCGCTTGTCGAATCCATTTTGAAATAGTAGACTTTGACGCTGCCTGTCCTCTCTTGGGACCTTCTGGCAACATAAACAAAACATTTGTTTTGCGAATTTGAGCAGTTGCTTCCAGATAGGCCTTCACTGCTCTTACTACATCCAAAGAATGTAATGACAAGGATCTAGAAAAAAGTCAGGCAAAAATATCTTGGTTTAGAATAGATGGAAATCTGAAACCACCCTCGGTAGAAGCTAGGATGAGGGCGCAATACCACTCTATCCTTGTGCATGATTAAATAAGGCTCTTTACAGGAAAGAGCTGCTAATTCTGATACTCTTCTAGCTGAAGAAATTGCTACCATAAAAATTAACTTCCTTGTCAACAAGACCAAGGGAATTTGACGTATTGGTTCAAAAGGCTGTTTCTGTAATACTGACAGAACCAAATTCAAGTCCCAGGGGTTTAGGGGCGCCTTAACCGGAGGACAAGGCGCGTTACCCCCTGTATAAAGCTTCGGACCAAAGGACGTGAAGCAAAGTGGCCGTTTAAATAATACTGACAAGGCCGAGACCTGGCCCTTGATGGTACTCAAGGCCAGCTTCATTCCTAATCCCATTTGCAGAAAGTCAAGATTTCTGCCTATTACATACTTTCTGGGATGCCAACCCCTGGATTCACACCAGGATACATACATTTTCCAAACTCTATGATAAAACACTCTAGAAGCTGGCTCCTCTGCATTGACAACAGGACCTGAAAGCCCACGACTTTTCAGAACGTGGGTTTTAAAAGCCAAACCATCAAATTTAGCGTTTGTAAGGCAGGATGGAACACTGGACCTTGGAATAACAGGTCTGGACATGACGGTAGTGTCCAAGGGGAACCTACTGTCATCTTTACTATTCCTGCATACCAAATTCTTCTGGGTCACGCTGGGGCCACCAGAAGTACCGAATTCCTTTCCAGCCTGATCCTGTGAAGAAAGTTGTGGCAGTAGCAGAATAGGCGGGAATGCGTAAATCAGTGAAAACCAATGCCACGGAGTCACCATTGCATCTGTCCCGCATGCAAGAGGATCCCTTGTTCTTGACACAAATCTGTCGATCTTGTTGTTTAACCTGGATGCAAAGAGATCTACATCCGGAACCCCCCATCTTTGGCATATGGCCAAAAGGACATCGGGTGAAGAGACCACTCCCCTGGGACTAACTGCTGGCGACTCAAGTAGTCTGCCTGCCAGTTCTCTATCTCCGGAATGAAAATTCCCGTTATATATGGCACATGTTTTTCTGCCCAGATTAAAATCTGGTTCACCTCTTCCTGAGCTGCACGGCTCCTGGTGCCTCCTTGGTGATTGATATAAGCCACTGCTGTGGCATTGTCAGACTGGATTCTGACAGGGCGACCCTGTAGCCTGAGCGTCCAGGCCTTTAAGGCTAAATATGCCGCCCGGATCTCCAGAATGTTGATGGGTAAGGTCCTCTCAATTCTGGACCATTTCCCTGGGGCAGATGACTGATCCAGAACTGCACCCCAACCCAAAAGACTGGCATCCGTTGTTACCACTGTGTCCAGGTAATCGGTAAAAAAGGATCTACCTTTTTGCAGATTTTTGGGTATTAACCACCAACTGAGGTCCTGACGCACTGTAGGAAACAGACGCATCAGAAAATCTAATGCCTGAACCTTCTTGTTCCAGGCAGACAGAATACTGTGTTGCAGCAGTCTTGAATGGAACTGAGCATAGCGAACTGTTTCATTTTTCCCAGCAGCCTCATACAAAGCCTCATACAAAGGCGAATAGAGGGGCCCCTCTTTGCCCTAACTACCTGAATCAGTTCCTTTATGGCACTGATCTTTGCCTGGGGTAAAAATACCTTCTTTTGTCCTGTATCTATGATCAGGCCCAAATACTCTAGTCTTCTTACTGGTTTTAAAGAAGACTTCTCTAAGTTGAGAACCCAAGCTAGATATTCCAGGTAGTTGACTGTGGTAACCAGGTTTTGGTTCAAGTGGGCTACCAACCGGTCTATCAAGAGCAGGTTGTCTAGGTATGCTATTACCGTTATACCTTGCGCCCTTAATCTGGCCAAAGGAGGAGCCAAGATTCTTGTAAACACCCGAGGTGCAGTAACTAGCCCGAAAGGCAGAGCTTTAAACTGAAAGTGGCGTTCTTCTACTTTGAAACGCAAGTACTTTTGATGAGCAGGGAAAATAGGTACATGCAGGTACGTATCTTTGATGTCTATGGATGCCAGCAGTTCTCCTCTTTGTAGGATGGAGACTACCGATCGGATCGATTCCATGCGAAAGGACCGAATCCTTAGGCACCGGTTTAGATCCCTTAGATTTAAAATGGGTCTGACATCAACCACATTCTCTGCTCTTCTGCGGGAACCACCTTGATAACATTCTGCGACAATAGTCGTTCCAACGCTAGAAAGAGAGACTTCTTTTTCTCTAGATCTCTGGGAACATTTGACCTGAGGAATCGAGGAGAGGGGAATTCTCGGAACTCTAGCTTGTAACCTAGAGTTACTGTGGAGATCACCCATCTGTCCTGAAAATCCTTCTGCCAGAGCTTTGAGAACTGTAGCAGTCTCTCCCCCCCCCCCCCCCCCTACCTGAGCGAGCGGGGGCGCACCTTCATAAGGAGGCTTTAGCGTCTTGTCTAGTAGGCCTCCTACCCCAGGACCTCTTTTGTCCCTGTGGTCGACTCTGAGATTTATCCCTTGAGCCTGATGGAGGAGGCCTGTCGAGACTGTCTGGAGGCTGACGCTCTTGGCACCTGAGACAGGGCCTGCTTAAAAGAAGGTTGTTTACTCCTCTTTTAACTGGTAAGAGTGCTCCCCAAGCGTAAAGCGAGAGGTTTGAATAATAGAATCCCTGATTGCATCAACAGCAAAACACAAAGCCGCTGGTAGGTTGATGAACCCCTGGGCTTGTTGTTCAGGTAAAACTTTGAGGACCTGTTTAATATGGTCTCTCAAGTATTGACAGACTCCAACTGCTGCTACTGCAGGTTGAGCTACTGAACTCGCCAAAGAAAAAGGCGTTTTTCAACAGGGATTCCAATTTCTTATCAGTTGGATCCCTAAGCATCTGAGCATTGTCAACAGGACCAGTCAGGTTTTATTTATAGAGGAAATAGCGGCATCCACTGTCGGTATACCCCACATTTTTTGTAAATTTTTCTTCCATAGGATAAGGTGTTGCAAACTTTCTAGGAAGAAAAAAATGTCTGTCTGGGTGGTCCCACTCAGAATAGATGAGCTTTTCCAGTAAATTATGAACAGGAAAGGCATGTATAGGAGGCCTCAGTGAACCCAAGCAAGAGGAGGGTTCTTTAACTGACTCAGAAACGGGTAACTTGAATGTGGAACGCACCAATCCAGCAAGGATTAACATCCTTTCATTTTGAGACGCTGAAGAGGGCCCTTTTCCACTTGATTCCACAGAAGAATCATTAGTCTTATCCCGATCCTCTGAGGGGGATCCCTCTAACCCTTCCCAGGGTTCCTGTGCTTGAGGGACCTGGGTGATAGAGGGGGACCTAGAACGTTTTCTTCCAGTGAGTGAAGATGCTATCAAGGTCACAAGTTTCTTCTAAACCATTGATGGTTGAGGAAAAAACCTCCTGCGTAATGTATACAGGGGCTGAAATGCCCAAAGCAGTAGCAGCCCCTAACCCCGACGGCTCACCATGGCCATCTTCCCCCGGTCTTTCAGGGGGGGAAGGAGCTGCAGAAAGGGGGTCCCCAGAGCCTGAAGGAGATCCCCTAGAGCCTTTATTTCTCAGGGTATTTGCACCTCTTATACCCATAGTGCAAAACTACAAAGGTAAAGGTACCACAAAAAATGCACTGACTGCTGAGTGATGTAGTTCAGCAAACTATTGCTGCTACCAATACCCTGGTGCTTAAGTAAATGCTGCCTGGGAAGATGCCTGTGTCCCACACTCACATGCGACCATCAGCTGTGTGTCCCTCTATAGGCTGCTTGCTTCTGAAAGAGTGCATTTTATAGACTGTGTGGCCGGTGAAGTGGGCGTCTAACCACGCCAGACGTCGCGCTAACGCTCCACCCCCTCCTCCTTCCACCCCCCTTTGCGCCCCCCCTCATTTTTCAAAAAAAGTGTGCTTTTCTCACGCGAGCCGCCGCTCTAATGCCTGTGAAGCATGGAGGAGAGCATAGGCGTGCGCACAGGGTGTGCCTGGGCACACCCTAATCGCCTTGTGTGGTGCATATTCCCCCCTGTTTAGACCACTGATATTTCATCGCCCAAAAAAATGTTATAAAAGAAAATAATTTTTTTTTTAAATAAAATAAACAAAATTACACTATCCACTGCCCTACTGACACCATCAGTACATATACATATGCATATGTATTTGAGCTTTGGGGTGCACACCCTAATGCAAGAGGCTGCGCACACCTATGGAGGAGAGGCAGGGGTGGGAAGGAGAGAGAGGGCCAGTGGATGGAACCGCTCAAAAGCATGGCGATGGCGGTGGACGGTATTTTAATTACTGTTTTGCGGCTCACCTTGCCCGCTAAGCCATGGGGGGAGAATCGCAAAAGGAAACCCCACCCCCCCCTTTTTCACATCCTACCTGGAGTAAGGCCAGGGAAGCTTGCAGCATCTGACACTGAGACAGACGGAATCAAGCATGAAAGGTATGTGCTCTTGGCAGCCCCTGGTGGTGACTAATGGCATAGCAAAGCATTTACTCAAATGAGAAACCTACTAGAATTGACTTTCTTTGAGGAATCTCCCTTACCTTATCCAGCTACAGGTTCTGTATAACAGATGCAATCTTCACCTCTCACGGTTGGCTCCGTATGAAAACCTTCAGAGACTGGGGCCCCCTATGGATAGGGGGATCCGCAGTTCTGGGCCTGTAAAGCACCCTGCCAAGAATAAGGCTAGAAAACCAAATTCTGAAATGCAGGGTCCAGCTCTCTAAAAAGAGAGTTACAGGTAAAACCTCGTTTCTTCGGACACGATGCCCGGGTACCATCCAATTCGGCCTAGAAAGGATACCTTGAAATGGATCCGGTTCGCATGGCTTGCCTCAGTATAGGATATTCCCTTTGGAGCTCAGCACAGCACATCTTTACACGTGACCAACACCTAAGACACTGGCGAAAAAACTGAGGTATCCCTGTAAGGGGAGGGATTATATAGGGGGTTGAACTTCCTGTTTAGGGTGTGCCAGTGTCCAATCACCTAGTGATACCCTATATAACCCATCAGTAATTACTGAGGCTCTGTGTCCCTTGATGTACGAGAAAGAAAACATTCTTGGCTCAGCCATTTCTTCACTAAAGATATAGCAATTAAAATATTGTGTCTTCAATAAAACTGTCTTTATTGGGGTACTATGATAAAGATCTGATAACATGTGTAGTGGTACCCCATAGGGGCTGATAAGTGATGTGGCCCACCTGTCACTCTGCCCAGCCCGGCATTCAATCCTCAGTCACTCCAAGGCAATGAACAGTCTCATGTGCTTGTTGTTTTTGTTTGTTTTATTGAGGGAATTTAACTTGGTTGGGGTAAGGGAAATATGGGATGCCCCAGTGGATTGTAGAAAGTTCATTTGGGACAAACTATGTACACTCCCTGTACATGTTACTACTTCAGTCTCCTCTAGCACTTTCCTTGCTTGCAGACTATTCCTCTTCCTTCCTCCTGCACATCTCTTAACTCCCAGGAGCAGCTACCACATTTAAAGCTAGGCCTGACACTGGCTCAGCCAGGCCTTAACAATTGCCCTTTGCAGGCAGGGACCATGGGCCTCTATGGTGTAGCAAGAAATAGTCTTTAGTGCTAGCAGTCCTACAGATGGACTACTGCTCCCAGTCAGCCCTCTTCAGGCCCTGCCAGCCCTCATGGCTGCAGCTGCCCGACTCCACTGCCCATGACAACACAGTCCACACTACTGGCTCTGCACCCATCCCAGACTGCATGCTCCCAGTCCTCTCAGGCGTGCCTCCCCAGTCCTCCTGACTGTGCTTGTCACTCACCAGCCCTCCTGGCTGCGACCAGTTGTTCCTCTCTCTGAAGACATGCCCGGCAATGCTAGCTCCTCCTGTCTTTTTTGCTCCTCCTGTGCCTGCTGTCCAGAACCTTCACGCTTTCTTGAAAGGCTCCATCCTGCACCCGATCCCTGGGCCCAAGGTCACACCCCCCCAGACTGGGGAGCTCCCTTAAAGGCCCCGACAGCCTAGCACTCCATATTCAAGCTCTGAACAACTCCAACGACTCCTCCCCAGCTGGGCTGACTCTAGGTATTTAAGGAGGCCTGCCCCCTGCTAATCCAGGTTGAGGATTGGTCAGGGCTCCTTAGAACACCCCAGGCAGCTCCACCTCTTCTCTCCTCCTCTCCTTCTAGAATCCTCTAGAAGAAAAAGGGAGGTATTAGTGACGCTGCCTGTGAATCACCAGCTGCTGCTCTGAGCCACCCCCAGCCCTCACAAACCAAAACAAACATGCAGCCAGGCCTGCCTAAATTTACCTACTCTACAGTACAAAAATCCTATTCTAGCAAGTAGAGGGTGCTACACATGTTAGGAGTCATTCATACAGAACGTTTCCTGTCTATTATTTCTTACTAATATTGGTGTTCCGTGGTTGTCTGTTGGGTCACTCAGCCCCCCTTTCACCCCCCCCATCTGGGGGTCATCTACTATGTGTGGGGTCAGGAAACACTATTTATACAGGAAGAAGCTCCTCATTACAATGAATGTATGGGTAAAGGCTGAATACTGTGTTGAAAGTAAAGTCTAATAATGGAGTGTATGGAGGTGATCAGGAATGGTGAGGGCCATCACAATGTCTTGGGGGGAGCCCAGCTTGGCTGCCCTTATCTGATGCAGTAAACACCCCGTTAGACCAGAGACTGTAAGTAAAAGGATGAGGTGTCACTACTATAAATCCTGTGTGATCTGTGGGGATATTCTGTATTGTTATCTGACTTGTTATCCCGGGTTTTATATTCTCAGAGCTGTTACTGGAAGACCGAGAAGATCTCAGAAACTGTACCTCAAAATGACATGGAGAGGGGGGCTGTGTCATGAATGCTGCTGCCAGGCTCATCCGCCTTATCAACCACTCCGTGTCTGCTACCCCTCTCTGCTAATCCCTCCATTGGCTGCCAAAATACTGACAACTACTTACAAAGCCATCCACAACTCTACCCCCAGCTACGTCACTGACCTAGTCTCAAAATACCAACCAAATTGTTCTCTTCGTTCCTCCCAAGACCTCCTGCTCTCTAGCTCCCTTGTCTTTGACAGCTACCCTGTTCCCACTTCCGGGAGTCCACGCTTTGGCCCATGATGTCACCGCAGGGCTCCCTCCTCCTCCCCCTGTCGCTGGGCCAGTAGGTGAGAGGAGCGGGCCTCGTGCATGCGCAGTAGGGTTCCCGGCGTGAAGCCATAAGGCTACACTGCTGGGTTCCCTTACCCACAATGGCGGTGGCAGCACCTGACAGCTGATGGAAACATCAGCTGCGGTGCCGACATCGCTGGACTCCAGGACAGGTAAGTGTCCTATTATTAAAATGTATGTGTAGCTGCTGGCTTTTATTTTTTATTCTTTTTTGGTCGGACCTCCACTTTAACACTGGTCAGTAGTTGCACATACATATTTGTAAATTGTTACAAAAGACAATTCTGCTCATCTACTCCCATGATCAGAACCCCTGACAGGTCACATAGTCAGGTCAGTCACCTCCCTTTTCTCCATTGTAATTAAGCAGTATAGTCTGATCACCTCCCTCCTGTGGTTGGACAATGAAGAAGTTCACCACATTGATGAGATCAGGAAGCTCCTGTATTAGTGACAGTACTATGAAATGTAATACAGCCCGCCATTCATATCCTCTACTAGAGAATGGCTGGATACAGGAATTTGGGTCTTACCACTATTCATAACCGGCAGCTTTCTGTGTCACTGCTCCTCCCCCATCCTGTATCAACAGAAAATGTGTTAAATGCTATAATGACAATGAGGTGTGGGGTTTGTAGATACACTATATTACCAAAAGTATTGGGACACCTGCCTTTACACGCACATGAACTTTAATGACATCCCAGTCTTAGTCCGTAGGGTTCAATATTGAGTTGGCTCCCCTTTGCAGCTATAACAGCTTCAACTCTTCTGGGAAGGCCGTCCACAAGGTTTAGGAGTGTGTCTATGGGAATGTTTGACCATTCTTCTAGAAGCGCATTTGTGAGGTCAGGCACTGATGTTGGATGAGAAGGCCTGGCTTGCAGTCTCCACTCTAATTCATCCCAAAGGTGTTCTATCAGGTTGAGGTCAGGACTCTGTGCAAGTCATTCATGTTCCTCCACCCCAAAATCACTCATCCATGTCTTTATGGACCTTGCTTTGTGCACTGGTGCGCAGTCATGTTGAAACATGAAAATACATTGTCTACTTTCTGTTTATAAGGGTCAGTTCACACCATAGAAATGCGTTCCAGATGCTAAAAAAAGAAAAAAAATCTAATTTCTTCATAAATTTAGGCCAGAATGTATTCTGCTATATGTTTTTGGTAAAACACAAAATCCCAATAAATGTATCTGAATTGGTTTGTTTTTTTAAATAGTGCTAAATAATTTGTTGGGAGGTTGGTTTTAAACCTCCAATTGTTTAGTGTTTGCTTTTTCCTTTTTTGGGGAATATATATTATAATATGATTATTATTATTATTATTATATATGTAAGGACAAATGCACTGCTTGTTGAGTAGTTGCCCTGCTGTGACATGAACTTTTCATGTTTCTGTCTGTTTTCTTTGTGTATGTAAAATGAAAAAACTTTTAATAAAAGTTATTTGTAAAAAAAAAAAAAAAATTGTTTGGTGTGAAAGTTATAGCGTCTACAAACTATGGTATATAGCCTGGAATTTACGCAGCCATAACACTACACTGGTTATGGTGGTGATCAGCGACTTGTAGTGTGACTGTGATAGGGTGGTGGGCAATCTGGTGCTAACAGACACTTCTGGGAGGATCATTAATGACACTGACATCGCTAGGGACACTAATGCAGTGATTATACTGTACTGGGAAGGGGTTAACATCTAGGGGCAATCAATGGGTTAACTGTGTGCCTAACACAGTGTGTAATGTATTCTGCTTTTACTTTACTACCTGGCTGTTTTTTCCTCCCCACTTTTCAGGGAGAAGAAACAGCCAGATCGCTGTTCACGGTACACACAGTTTTTGTAAACACAGAACTCTGTGTGTGATTGGACACCGCCAAAATCATTGACTGAAATCTTCTGCTAAATTTGTGCTGTGTCCAATCACAGCACAGGCAGCAGGGGATGCACATTGGCAAGACCCAAACCCAGAAGAAGGCTGGTCACGTACATGTATGTGATTGTACCTGCAATTGCATTGCCCCCTTGCAATGTATTTACTGTGAGCGATCGGCTGGTGGTTAAAATCCAAAAACACAATATCAAGTAAAGGTCTTCATAGACATAAAGCCTCAAAGTATCTCTGAACCATTTTGTAATGATTAGGTATGGAATTATCAGTATTGAGTAATATTGTATTATAAAATTGTTTGTCTAATACAGATTTTTATAGAAATAGAATTAGGACTGGAATCAGCCCACTTGGGGCTTTAATTAATAGAGAAGTATGGCCAAAGCTTTTTTGTTTATACTTCCCTTGTGGATCACAGGAGTGAACTTACTTACTTGTGCTCCCCTGTGACCCAGAATCAGCTGGAAGTGGCTTACCCACTGGGCACTTATACCCCCTTCCTAACCCGACCAATTTTCAGCTTCCAGTGCTCTCACATTTTGAATGACAATTACTCATTCATGCAACACTGTACTCATATGAAATTTTTGTTCTTTTTTTTTTTTACACAAATAGAGCTTTATTTTTCTGAGTATGGACGGGGATGGCTGCGTATGGACGGGGATGAGTGCAGGAATGGGCACAGATCAGCGCTGTGTGCACTACAGATTCCGCCCACAGTGCTGCTGCACCTGATCTCTCCCCCCTCTTCACACTGTACTGAATGGTACGGAGAGGGGATGAGCTAAGCTGGGCATGCGCCGGCTTGTTTACAACTGATTGCTTCATCATTCGACAGAGCAATCACGTGGTAAAGGGCTGCTGTCATCCGGCGGTCATGGACATTTCCAGGTGTGCGCCCGAGGGGGCGCGCGGGAGAAAGATTCTGGGAGGACATCATAGTACGCCCTCCCAGGGTTATCGAGCTGTGCTATAGCCGTCATTTGGCTATGGCGCAGTTGTTAACTGGTTAAAGGAGTTGTAAACCCTCAGGGTTTTTCACCTTAATGTATTCTGTGCATTTTCTTACCTGAACCGGATCATTCCAGCGATGAGCACGAGCCCAACAGCTCCAGGCGCTGTCTCAGGTCCTCATTGAAAAGGTTGAATGGCTCCCGCTGCTGTCAATCAAATCCAGTGACACGGGGGACGGGGTAGAGTCCTGCTGTCTGTATCAATGGATGTTTTTATATTCCCACACTTTAGCTTTAGTATGAGTATGTACTATATCTGCATTACCTATAAGAAAACAAATAAAAACAGAGTGTGGGGGAGGGAGAGGGTAGCAAAGAGACCTCAGATTCTAGGGACCTATGGGGGGGACAGGTAAGGGAGGACACTTTTTATAGTAAGGATAGGGACATTCCTCATTCTGATTCAGGTGTGAATTAAGGCAAAAAATTCAGACCTGATTTGCACCTGAATCAATGAACAAGGATGCACCAGACGCCTACTGTGCCCCTCGGCTGCAGCATGTATGAACCCAGCCTCAAGCGCTGCATAAATTGTTGGTACTATATACGTATCTGTAAAAAATAATGAATAAATGTATATACAGTGTGACAGACCTAGCCGGGACGGAGGCTGTTGGAGAGGACTGAATGCAAGCCTGTTGCCTTTTGATTATGGGCCCTGGATTTTCAATGGAACAATACTCTTTGTGAGGTGAATTAGAAACCCAGTCTGAACTGTACTAATCAGGCTCAGTCGTGTATATGTGTATATATTGTATGTTGTTTGATTCTGTTGGGGACTCCATGCTGTGGTCATTTGGGATTTGTGTCCCTGAAGAGGGAGGGGGGATTCCTCCAGCAGCCCCCTGCTGATAAGACTGATTAATACTGTTGGGACACATACTGTGAGGAGATGCTGGTGTCATCAACTCCAACTACCTGTCTTGTTCTCTGCTATAATTTGTTTATGTTAATTGAATGAGCTGATCACCTTGTCCTCTATACAATGTAGGAGACGGGACGACTCCTATTGGAGCTGCTGCTATTGTGAGAAAATGTCCTGTGATAATTAACTCAGTCTGGGCAAAAGGTCATGTCTCAGTCACCTAGGCTGTATAAAGGATTAGTTAATTAGCTCATGTTAATTAGGTTACATTTGTATTGTTAGAGTAATATGAGCAGGAGGGTGGAACCTCATCTTCTCCTGTATATAAGACTGTATTCTGGTTCTGAATAAAGTGAGTTCATGTTAGCAACAAGCAAGTGTCGCCTTGTTTTATGCTCAGAGAGGTTGGAATATCTGATATCTGTATACAGACTGGGAGGAAGTGGTATATGACAGAAGCACTCAAGTGGAGTGTGGGACATTCCGTGACATTGGTGGCAAGCAGCGGGAAAGCTTCCTGCAGTCTGGGACATCCAAGCCTCCAACTGGATCCAAGATCAGCATAGCAGACCTGGCATCAGAGTTCCCGGGGCTGCTGCGGATCATCCTTTCAACATACACCAGGACTGTGTCTGAGGATGAATACCTGGAGCTCAGGCAGCAGATTCAGGTGGAGCTCTGGATTGGAGCCCTCCAGCTCACTGGTATAAAACAGGGCAAGTGCTTTCCAACCCAAGAGCAATGGGCCAGTGACCAACGGGCATTGCGGATGGCATTCCTGGGAGAGCGGCCCCAGGAGCAATGGGTGACTGAGTTGGACAGGCTGGTCCAGCAGGAGATAGAGCTGGACAATCGTTATCGGGCTCTGCAATGGCACGCAGAGGAGGGATATTTAGGGGAGACAACAGAATGCTCTCCGGAGGGATATGACTTTGGAGGCCCTGGATTGCTGTGGGAGAGCCTTACAGATCATTTTATGTTTGGTGATGAAGGGGAACCTGACCTTGAGGACCTGCGAGAATATAGAGAGGCTATGCTCGGTCTTGCAGGGGTCTCAGAGCTCAAACCTGATCTGGACCATTTTCTAAGGAAGGAACAGCATCTGGAAAGGGCATACAGGAAACTGCTAGAACACGTTCAGCAGCATGCCAGAGAATCGGCAGTGGAAAATCTGAAGATTGCCATCCCCAAACCTGAAGTGCTGACCACAGGGCAGAGTTCTACTAACCTCTGTCCAGCACTGATAACATCTTCTGGGTTCCATGGACAGGAGATGGTGAACCTCTATCCCCAGACACCAGTTATAGAGATAGGGGATTTAATAGACTTTTCTGCTGAGGAAGAACAACCTGATGAGCCTCCAGCAGAAGAGCTGGTATTAGGGCCAAACTTCACTGTGCTCTGCCCAGCACCAACAGCAGTATCTGTGAAGTTACAACAAACTTCTCCAGCAGAAGTGCTGGCAACCGGACAGAGGGTCCCAGACCTCTGCCCCACACCTGTGGCAGTTTCGGAGTCCCAGGGTGAGAAGGTGGCAATCACTTCCCAGCAGCAGATACAGGGGGAGAAGGGAGAGGAGGTGTGTGTTGTGCCTCCCCAACAGTTGGCCAGGGTGGAGGAAGCGGCCTTCCCTCCCCAGCAAAGATCAGTGCACCTGGGAGACAGTACCATAGACATGTCGTCCAAGCAACCAGATGAGGGAATGGAAAAGGAAGCAGCCGGCTCACCTCCCCAATGGCAGCTACACAGTTTGGGAGTGGAGGAAGCCAGCCTCCTGCCCAAACGGTTAGCCAGAGCGGAGGATGCGGAGTCCCCAGCAGAAGTGCTGGCAACAGGGCAGAGTGTTACCAACATCTGCCCAGCACCGGCAACAACTACAGAGTTCCAGGGAGGCGGGGCAGTCGGCCTCCCTCTCCAACAGTTAGCCGGAACAGTTGGTGTGGGGTTTCCAGCAGAAGGGCTGGCAACAGGGGCGAGGACTGCTGGACTCTGCCCTCAACTAACAGAGGATAGATTTCCTGTGAAGGTGGATGGGACTTCAGTCTCCACCTGTATACCCCAGGGATGCTGGGCAGTTGGCCCAGATCCCCAACAGCATGACACAGTGAGCCCAGTCAACCTGTCTTCTCTCCAGCGGCAGAAAGGACTCCAGGGAGAAGGGCCAGTCCGGGCCTCTCCCCAGCGGTGGATATGTTCTCTACAAGAGGCAGAGGTTGGCTGGGTGAGTAATACTCTGTTTGGAACAATTTGTTTTGGGTACTGTTTGGGTACAGGCAGTAGAGGACTGGAACTATGGACTAACTTCGGAGTCAACCCGTCTGGGGTCTCCTCCTGTGTTAGTCTCCTGCCGAAAGGGGAGAAATGTGACAGACCTAGCCGGGACGGAGGCTGTTGGAGAGGACTGAATGCAAGCCTGTTGCCTTTTGATTATGGGCCCTGGATTTTCAATGGAACAATACTCTTTGTGAGGTGAATTAGAAATCCAGTCTGAACTGTACTAATCAGGCTCAGTCGTGTATATATGTATATATTGTATGTTGTTTGATTCTGTTGGGGACTCCTTGCTGTGGTCATTTGGGATTTGTGTCCCTGAAGAGGGAAGGGGGGGATTCCTCCAGCAGCCCCCTGCTGATAAGACTGATTAATACTGTTGGGACACATACTGTGAGGAGATGCTGGTGTCATCAACTCCAACTACCTGTCTTGTTCTCTGCTATAATGTGTTTATGTTAATTGAATGAGCTGATCACATTGTCCTCTATACAACGTAGGAGACGGGACGACTCCTATTGGAGCTGCTGCTATTGTGAGAAAATATCCTGTGATAATGAACTCAGTCTGGGCAAAAGGTCATGTCTCAGTCACCTAGGCTGTATAAAGGATTAGTTAATTAGCTCATGTTAATTAGGTTACGTTTGTATTGTTAGAGTAATATGAGCAGGAGGGTGGAACCTCATCTTCTCCTGTATATAAGACTGTATTCTGGTTCTGAATAAAGTGAGTTCATGTTAGCAACAAGCAAGTGTCGCCTTGTTTTGTGCTCAGAGAGGTTGGAATATCTGATATCTGTATACAGACTGGGAGGAAGTGGTATATGACGGAAGCACTCAAGCGGAGTGTGGGACGTTCCGTGACATACAGTATCTCACAAAAGTGAGTACACCCCTCACATTTTTATTATATCTTTTTATGTGACAACACTAAAGAAATGACACTTTGCTACAATGTAAAGTAGCGAGTGTACAGCTTGTATAACAGTGTAAGTTTGTTGTACCCTCAAAATAACTCAACACACAGCCATTAATGTTTAAACCGCTGGCAACAAAAGTGAGTACACCCCTAAGTGAAAATGTTCAAATTGGGCTCAATTAGCCATTTTCTCTCCCCGTGTCACATTACTCATCGGTGTTACAAGGTCTCAGGTGTGAATGGGAAGCAGGTGTGTTAAATTTGGTGTTATCGCTCTCACTCTCTCATACTGGTCACTGGAAGTTCAACATTGCACCTCATGGGAAAGAACTCTCTAAGGATCTGAAAAAAAGAATTGTTGCTCTACATAAAGATGGCCCCTAGGCTATAAGAAGATTGCCAAGACCCTGAAACTGAGCTGCAGCATGATGGCCAAGACCATACAGTGGTTTAACAGGACAGGTACCACTCAGAACAGGCCTCCCCATGGTCCACCAAAGAAGTTGAGTGCACGTGCTCAGCGTCATATCCAGAGGTTGTCTTAGGGAAATAGACGTATGAGTGCTGCCAGCATTGCTGCAGTGATTGAAGAGGTGGGAGGTCAGCCTGTCAGTGCTCAGACCATACGCCGCACACTGTATCCAATTGGTCTGCATGGCTGTCGTCCCAGAAGGAAGCCTCTTCTAAAGATGATGCACAAGAAAGCCCACAAACAGTTTGCTGGAGACAAGCAGACTAAGGACATGGATTACTGGAACCATGTCCTGTGGTCTGATGAGACCAAGATAAATGTATTTGGTTCAGATGGTGACAAGCGTGTGTGGCGGCAACCAGATGAGGAGTACAAAGACAAGTGTGTCTTGCCTACAGTCAAGCATGGTGGTGGGAGTGTCATGGTCTGGAGCTGCATGAGTGCTGCCGGCACTGGGGAGCTACAGTTCATTGAGGGAACCATGAATGCCAACATGTACTGTGACATACTGAAGCAGAGCATGATCCCCTCCCTTCAGAGACTGGGCCACAGGGCAGTATTCCAACATAACGATCCCAAACACACCTCCAAGGTGACCACTGCCTTGCTAAAGAAGCTGAGGGTAAAGGTGATGGACTGGCCAAGCATGTCTCCAGACCTAAACCCTATTGAGCATCTGTGGGGCACCTTCAAACGGAAGGTGGAGGAGCGCAAGGTCTCTAACATCCATCATCTCCATGATGTCATCATGGAGGAGTGGAAGAGGACTCCAGTGGCAACCTGTGAAGCTCTGGTGAACTTCATGCCCAAGAGGGTTAAGGCAGTGCTGGAAAATAATGGTGGCCACACAAAATATTGACACTTTGGGCCCAACTTCTTTGTTTGACCAATTCAGGGCCTGTTCTGAGTGGAGCCTGTCCTGCTGTTCAGGGCTTGGCAATCTTCTTACAGCCTAGGCCGATGATGGCGAACCTTGGCACCCCAGATGTTTTGGAACTACATTTCTCATGATGCTCATGGACTCTGCAGTGTAGTTGAGCATCATGGGAAATGTAGTTCTAAAACATCTGGGGTGCCAAGGTTCGCCATCACTAGTCTAGGTCATCTTTATGTAGAGCAAAACAAATGTTTTCAGATCCTCAGAGCAGTGGCGTCAGGAGGGGGGTCTGACAGGGGCTATAGCCCCGAGTGTGTCCCTAAAAAGCCCTGGGTCTCATATTTCTCATTTAGAATTATTAGCCACGAGTCCCAATGTCTGAGGTTGGCCAGGGCTACATACCTCAGCAGTGTAAACATCCAGTGATTGGTGGGCAAGCCGGGGGCATGCGGCCGCTGTGAGAGTGGAGCTGTCAAATCGAAGCACTGATGTCGGGGATGGGCGGGGCTGATATGCAGGGCTCTGCCCCTTTGTCTAGTGCATAAACAAACTGCCAACATGTATACACTGCTGGCTGGGGAGGAAGGTGGCGGGACCAATTGCAACTACTGCATGTGCACGGTTCCAGTGCTGGCTGCAGAGTATCGCTGCTGGAGGGGGTGTGTGGGGAGTGGAGTGCATGTGCAGTGTGACAACAGTGAACCTGTGGAACATCCTGCCTGGGTGTCCTCTACTCTCCCGTGTGACTCCTCCTTCCCCCACCATCGCTTTTATCCTTACGAAGCAGGTAGAAGACAGAATGTCCGAGCAGAAGGTGGGAGCTGTCCAAATTTTTAAGTTAAAAAGCCTGTGATTTGTTGCTAGGGGTGGTCCTAGCAACCAGTCCTCTGTCTGTTAAATGGAAAGTTGAACAGCTCCCACCTTCTGCTCAGACATGCCACATCCTCTGTCTTCTCCCTGCTGTGTAAGGTAAGGAAGGGGGCACTGACATAAAGGGAACTGGGTTGCAAAGAAAGAAGATGGCTGTAAAGGGGACCGGGATACCAGAAAGGAGGGGGCTGTGAAAGGAAGTGGGCTGCAAATAATAGGGGACAGCTGTGGAGGGGGCCTGGGATGCAGAAAGGGGACTGGGATACAAGGAGGGGGGCTTTGCAGGGTTCTGTGGTGTAAGGGAGAACGAAACTGCGCTATAGGGAGTTAAAAACCTAAACCAAAAAACAAACCAGCAAATATGAGCAGCGATTCTCGTGTATGACATGAATCACAGTATAGCACATATAAAAGAAATTAGAATTGCGCTAAAAATTATAGTTCTATAAATCAGTCCATCAGATATAGAAGCATAACATTCTTATAACAGTCCACCAGTGATTGTAACTAGGGAGCCTTGATGATTCCTAATAATAGAAACCGCCAACAGTCACCCCATGTGAAGAGTCCACCATCAAATAGTAAGGTTTACCCGTTCTCCCGGGGCATAAAGGAGATAGGTGACGTCAGCACAGGTAGGGGTTAAAAAGTCTACAAATGGTGGTCACAGAACCCTCACCTTCATATAATGTCCAAGAACTAAATGTATTGGTGATCTAGAGTAAGTTGTCTGATGTTATTCAAACTTCCACCACTAGGGGGTCCTCCGTGTCAGAATAAATGAAATAGCAATAATCCAAAGTGTCAGCATATAGCCATATATAAAATGTCATCCGTTATAATTATTTCCACCACCAGGGGGTCCTCTCCTTCCACCAGCTCTCCCAGACAGCACTGCACATCCAAACCGTCTTCTTATACCTCGTATCCTCCGCAAAATGGGGGGGGGGGGCTGTTGCGGCAGCAAACAAGGGTGGGAGAGAGAGAGAAAAAAGCCCCAATAGTGTAGTAAGGTTAAAGTACACAGGTTTTAATAAAGGTATAAAAATGGACTCTTACAATGAAAATTCTAAAAATAGGAATAAACAGTTGCTAAGGCGTCTGAGCGACGCTCTCACATCACTTCCTGGTATTGCTCAGTCTCTCCGGCCACTCCCTACGCGTTACGTCATCACATGACTTCTTCAGGGGATAGCAACTGTTTATGCCTATTTTTAGAATTTTCATTGTAAGAGTCCATTTTTATACCTTTATTAAAACCTGTGTACTTTAACCTTACTACACTATTGGGGCTTTTTTCTCTCTCTCTCCCACCCTTGTTTGCTGCCGCAAACCCCCCCCCCCCCGTTTTGCGGAGAATGCGAGATATAAGAAGACGGTTTGGATGTGCAGTGCTGTCTGGGAGAGCTGGTGGAAGGAGAGGACCCCCTGGTGGTGGAAATAATTATAACGGATGACATTTTATATATGGTAGCACTCTCGCCTAGCAGTAAGAAGGGTCACTGGTTCGAATCCCGACCACGACACTACCTGCCTGGAGTTTGCATGTTCTCCCTGTGTCTGCGTGGGTTTCCTCCGGGTACTCCGGTTTCCTCCCACACTCCAAAGACATGCTGGTAGGTTAATTGGATCCTGTCTAAATTGGCCCTAGTATAGGTATGAATGTGAGTTAGGGACCTTAGATTGTAAGCTCCTTGAGGGTATAGGGACTGATGTGAATGTATAATATATATATGTAAAGCGCTGCGTAAGTTGACGGTGCTATATAAGTACCTGAAATAAATAAATAAATAAAATATGGCTATATGCTGACACTTTGGATTATTGCTATTTCATTTATGCTGACACGGAGGACCCCCTAGTGGTGGAAGTTTGAATAACATCAGACAACTTACTCTAGATCACCAATACATTTAGTTCTTGGACATTATATGAAGGTGAGGGTTCTGTGACCAACATTTGTAGACTTTTTAACCCCTACCTGTGCATCTTATCAGACATTTATATCCCGTCTTTTAATATTATTTGAGGACAAGAACTTTATTTATCTTTTATCTCATTGCTAATGTGGTCAAGAGACTGAACAAACTCTTAATCATCTGCCCTGGCTTTGTTGGATTGGATTATAGGAATTTATTTTTTACACTTTGTACACTAATTTAACTATTTAGCAAGCATTTGACACTTTAGTTTATTATTGTATCATTATTTTATTAGATTTTTACACTGTAGCGCGGAATCACTTTTAATCATTATTGTGAGTGGATTGTGATACACTTAGGTTCTGCTGCAGGCAGTTACTATTTATTTTATGGTCACACCTTTATGCACTACAGGCACTTTGGGGCTTGATCACACTAATATAAGTTTTCATTAATTATAAATTTATTTATTCACTTATTTATCATAGTAGCGCAAGGGTTTTACATTTCTATCCCATCCAATATCCTATAATTGGTGTTAAACTCACCTTTAATCCAGTGCTGGGCAAAGCTCCCTGGCGCTGATCTTCACGCCTCCTTCTGAAGTCGGAAGGGGGCATTGTGGGATCAAATTTACCTTCGGGCTGAAACCCCTGATCTTTTTCCTACCTAGCAACACCCCTACCCTCTCCTCTCCAGCACTGATAGGGTTACCCCTCTCCTGCCCGGTACTGATAGGGTTACCCCTCTACTCCCCAGTACTGATAGGGTTACCCCTCTCCTCCCTGGTACTGATAACAAAGGAAATCTGAGAACTGACCCCTAACATAGAACACCTCCATCCCTAAATTTAAGAGAAAACGGACGTCGCCCCTGGGACTTTAAATGAGGTGTTTATGGTGATCAAAAGAGTAAAACAAATATAGAAGTACAAATGATTTATTAAGAACAACAACATAATCCGATATGGGACATGAGCATGGGTGAACAAGTTCATAAAACGGCAACATTGCATAATGATCCTAAAACATAGCCATAATATAATAGTAATACATGCGATACAGGTATGCATGGTACATCTCTAACCCGACGTGTTTCGCGAGCTTTCCTCGCTTCATCAGGGGCTGATGTGCATATCTGCTGTCTGTAAAAACAGATAAAGTATATAATTAGAGTATCGGTTATGATTGGATAGAAACAAGAAGCCTGAACCGATCATCCCATACTTACTTGTCAGACCAAAGCTACAGAAACTGAACCCAGGTGGGGGTCGGCAGAGGGCATCTCCCCCGGGAGCTGAAGAGACCGAGGACCCAGCTAAGAGGATCGAGGCCAGACGTGGGGGGCAGCATGGCAATGGGAGAAGGAAAGAAAGCGTGGACCCAAAATGCTCCCATGTGTCTTGCAGGACATACTACACATTTGTATTTTCCATACAGTGAGTATGTATAAAGTTAAATGTCTTAAAAGTATGAAATGATGTGCATCATAGCATCAAATACAAAAGTGTGTTGATAGACAAGGTCTGAAATGGTAGCATTAGCTCTGTCATAGAAATATGAAGTATGTGCTAGATGTAGAGTATGCACAAGATGTCCTGCAGAGTGTGGGAGAAAAGGAGGGTACAGAGTGAGACTGAATGAAGGAAAAAACAGGAGGAGAGGGAAAAGTGGGAGGTGAGGTAAAGAGAGAAAAGGAAAAAAATGAGAAAAAGGAGGAAAAAAAAAAAGAGAGAAAAAGAGAAAAAGATGCTTTGTTTCGCCATAAAACCTGTCTGATCTATGCCAATTAGGTCCTCTATAACGTGAGATAAACGGGTAGCCAAGACCTTAGCAAAGATCTTAAGTGTCCACATTGATTAAAGAAATGGGCCTGTAGGACGCACAGTCAAGTGGATCCTTACCAGGTTTAGGAACCAGCACAATTATCGCCTCATTCATTGAATCAGGCAAGGCCTCTAATGTTGCAAATTTAGAGAGTAGCGAGGTTAACTTAGGAGCTAGGAGTTCAGAAAAATTAGAGTAAAATTCGGACGGTAAACCATCCGCCCCAGGGGCTTTTCCCCCCCGGAGATGTCCCATGGCAACCTGAATCTCTTCAAGCATGATATCCGCCTCCAGACCCTCCCTCGCTTCCTCAGACAGAATAGGAATGGACAGGGAATCAAAAAATAAGGACATGGAGGATTCAGAAGCAGCAGCCCTAGAAGAGTATACCTCCTGGAAGTAATTTTGGAAACGATCATTAATGTTACTGGGAGTTGTAAGGACTTGGTCAAATCTATCTCTAATGGAATCTATGGGGGTCGAGGGTATGCTACCTTTAGCCAGCCATGCAAGAAGTTTCCCATTCTTCCCACCATGTTCAAACACTCATTGAGCTGAGTATAAAAGGGCTTTGTCCGTTTGGGCCATCCTAGCAGTGGATAGGCCTCGTAAAGCCTGTTTCCACACCCTATACCGGTCATCTCCAGGAGCAGAGACAAAATTAGCCTCCAACATAGCAGCCTGTGTCTCAAGGTCTTCCAGGGAATGAGCAGATTCACGTTTAAGTCGAGCAATACTAATCCCATATTCCCCTCTCACCCAAGCTTTAAAAGGAATCCCATAGAACAGGTGGGGCAGCAGAGTCAGCATTGTCCATCCAAAAGTTACAGATGGAAGCTGTAAGAGGTTCCTGCAGCCTCTCATCATTAGCCCAAGATCTGGACAAGCGGCAGAGTCGGGTTCCAGGTGGAACAGTCAAAGTCAATGTCAAGCACAGTGGTGCATGATCGGAAATTCCCCTGGGAAGCACAGATAAGTCTTGAACATATTGTAGTGCAGGGCCAGAGGCAAAGACTAGGTCAATTCTAGAGTTTTGTGCGAAGCGGAATGGCAAGTGTAGACATTTAACGTCAGGTGCATGTGCCTCCAAACGTCAGTCAGGGCAAAAGTTTCTGCCCACTGCCTGAGATCCGGAGTGTCCCGGGCCGAGGATTGCAACCGATCAAGTTCCACCGAGGGAACCATATTAAAATCCCAAGGAGAAAAACCAAAACGGTGTCAAATTGCACCACAATTTGCATAATCTCATGGAGGATTCTGCCAGTAGCTGGGGGGGAATATAAATTCCAACTAGAACCACATCCTTATCATATATTTTGGCATGCACAATAACAAATCTCCCCTCTTTGTCATTTCTGACCTCCAAAATCCTAAGCCTGTGGAAAAAGTGGAATGATAATTTAGGCCAACCCAGGTTTTCCTAAGGCAAATAGTCTTGCTGTGCTGTAGATGCGTCTCCTGGAGGATACAGACCTGCGGGTTATGTTTATACAGGAAGCGGAACACCAGGGAGCGCTTCACGGCAGTGTTAAGACCCCGTACATTCCATGAAATCACCCTAAACTCAGCCATTAAATGTGGAGTATGGAGGGAATGTAGTTGTGAACCATCCCAAGAGGGCAGCATCCAAGCCCATCAACACACACACAACATTATACAGATCACTATGTCAATAGATCCTTTCAAGAATATAGACAAATTAAAGCACCTGAAAAAAAAGAAAAAACAGTTAACAATAGCAACCCCAACAATAATCCCCCCCACCCCGCATCCCCCACCCCAACCTAGGAATGCTTTGTTCCCCAAACATTAAAGAACCCAAGGTCAGGGAGCGTGAACCAGAGGGTGCAGACACTTAGGGTCGGTTCACACTGGGGCGACTTGGGATCCGACTTGTACGCCCTCAAGTCGCCCCAGAAATAGATTAAATGGGAGTGAACGCTAGCGTCTTAATAGACACTACTGAAGTCGCTCCGACTTCAGAGCGTACTCCCTGTACTACTTTGATCCGACTTGGTAGGCGACCTGTACCATAGAAATCAATGGAAGTCGCCTCCAAGTCGGATCTCTCTCTCAAAGTCAAGCGACTTTGCAGGGAAAACCCCTCCCTCCCAGAGAGCTGATTGCCCTGTGATTGCCCACAGCCGAAGTCGCCTGTCATGGAGGCAACTTCAAGTCGCGTTGTAATTTGCTGAAGCCGCGTTGAAGTCGCGCTGAAGTCGTGTTGCCCCAGTGTGAACCGACCCTTAGTGGAGTCAAATCAATCACATAAAGTGATGAGAAGCTCCGCCGCCAATAGGAAGTAGGAGATGAAGTTCCAACAATAAAAAGTTATTGGACTGTTCCAAGTCTTATCTTCATGAGTTCAAGGAAGAAGAACAAAAAAAATAAAAAGAAAAGCGAAGAGATATATCTGCAGCTCAGAACCATAATGCTACATCATACAAAGAAAGCAGTTTACCAGGGTGTGATCCCTGCTGGTTATTAAAGGCACTTGTCTTTCCAGAGTAACTTAGAATGATCAAGTCTCACAAGAGCAGAGTGTCCAGAAAAGGCAAGCATGGGAGTGAGTATGTATGACGTGTAAATAGAGGAAATGGGAGATTTGAGCTTGCAGTACATTAAATGAGCACTAGAGTCCGCCAGTGACCAGCCTTTAGGAGTCAGGTAGACCAGGGAAGATTCAGCCGTTAGAAGGAGAAAATGCACTCTCAGTGCTGCAGCAAGCAAGCAACTGATCCTCTACCTTCCCCGTCTGATGCCGCGTACACATGAGCGGACAATGGAGGGATTGGCAGAGGGGTGTGGCAGACGCTGAGCGGTTTGTGTGGTGGATGAGCCTGGCAGCAGCATTCATGATGGACTGAAGTGAGGATAGCCTATTTAGAGGTAAACCAATGAGGAGGGAGTTGCAGTAATCGAGGCGGGAGATGACCAGGGAGTGGATTAGAAGCTTTGTGGTGTCATTGGTTAGGAAGGGGCGTATCTTGGAGATGAGTGGGATGCATTCAGCTTACAGTACACATGACAGGGATGTAACAGAAATTAACCAGCAGTAGTCAGTGATTTTAAGGTAGTGATTCCAGCCATGCAGTAGCATCCCGGGGGGATGTAAAAAATCTAGTAGTCTCTCCATCCTGAACCCGGAGACGTGCAGGAAAAAGAATGCTGTAGCGAATGCCCTTGAGATTCATGGTTGCCTTCACCTGGTCGAAAGAGCATCTAAGCTTTTGAGTTTCAACAGAATAGTCAGGGAAGATAAGTAGCTTGCTGTTTTGGTGTTTCAGGTCTCCCTTCACTCTGGCAGCCCTGAGCACTTCATCCCTGTCCCTGAAATTAAGAAACTTCAAAATAAAAGTATGCGGTGGTGCTCCAGGAGGGCCTGGCTTGGGAGGGATCCGATGAGCCCGTTCCACTGCATAAAATGGCGAGAACCGGGCCGCAGGGAGAAGGGTACGGAGCAGTTGCTCAATAAATTCTGTCGGATGCTGACCCTCAGCCCCCTCCACCAGTTCAACAATACGGAGGTTGTTCCTCCTATTTCGATTCTCTGCGTCTTCGGATTTATATTCCAGGGCTCTTATTTTAGTATGGAGGGCACAGAGATCAGCTCCATGACTCTCCACAGTGTCCTCCACCCGAGTGCTTTCACACTGGGGCGCTGCACTGGCAGGATGTCAAAATAAGTCCTGCTAGCAGCTTCTTTGGGCAGCACCGCCAAAGCGGCGCTTTGCGGGCGCTTTTAACCCTTTATTCGGCCGGTAGCAGAGGTTAAAAGTGTCCCGCTAGCATCCAAAAAGCGCCTCTGAAAATGGCATTAAAGCGCCACTAAAACTAGTGCCTAGTGATGCCCCCGCGCTGTCAGTGTGAAAGGGCTCTAAAGCTGCATTCACGCCTGAGGCGTTTTTAGTGCTGTAATCCTCAGCTCTAAAAATGCCCAACAAGACGAATCCTATTCATTTCAATGGCCCCTGTTCACATCGGAGCGTTTTGTCATCTAAAGCAACACGCCTGAAGCTCCAAAAGTACAGGAGCCTCTTTTTTGGCATATAATAGATGTTTTCTGCTTTTTACATTGGTGACCTTTTGACCTGTTCAAAATTGCACGACTTTCTGCCTGAAAATAAAACACTTGGTGTGAACAGAGCCTGAGCGTTTCAAAGTTGTGCGTTTTTACCACGATTTCTGCCGTGATTTTGTACAGGTCACCAATCTAAAAAGCAGAAAAACGCCTGTAATCTGCCCCAAAGAAGCTCATGCTCGTTTTTGAGCTTAAGGCCCCTTTCACACTACCGCCACTTCGAACCCACGTGATTCTGATGTGATTTTGCCCCAGTTTCAGGGAATGCCTGTGTAACTCGCATCAAAGTCGGACCAAAGTAGTACAGGGACTACTTTGAAGTCACACAGATATGAACGGTACTCATTAAAAATCATGGGGGTACGGCTTGTCATGCGACTTTGCAGTCCCAAGTCGCAGGACAAGTCACACAAGTGTGAAAGGGGCCCAAGGTGTTTTGCTTCAGGTGTGAACAGGTGTCATAGAAATTAATGGAATTTTGCTTGTTGGGCGTTTTTCGAGCATTTTATGAGCTGAAAACACTCGAGTATTAATGCAGCATTATTTAATACCACTTTAAGCTTAATTTTACTGTTTATAAAAAACAAAAAAAAAAAAAAACAACTTTTCTAAAAATTCTCATGTAAGCACTGCACTATTGAACTAAATATAAATATACGTGCTGCTACTTAAAATGCAAACAATAAAAAAAGGGTTAAAAACAATATAGTGTCAAACTACACAATCACAGTAGTGCAAAAGAACAATAAAAAATATTCAAAAAAGTGTCCATAATAAAATAAAAAATAATTGTCCATCATAAATATCAACATAGATATAAAATTGTGAAAATAGTGCAACTCTTCATAAAAGTGGAAAGAAAAAAAAATTGAACACCGCAGATCCTTCACCAAAGTGAAGGATCTACAATCCACACCCTTATAGAATGAGGCTGACCAGATTGAAGCGCTTAAATTGCAGAAACCAGTGACCACAAACACAACACAATATAAATTATATAGTATATGTCATCCAAAATGTATCTTGGTTAAAGAGTCTAATCAAATATTCAAAAAAAGGGAACACACAATCAAAATAAAGTGTCCAAATGAACAATTTTGTGTATATAAATCTTCCAATATTCGGCAAAGGAGTAGATCTTCCACCACCATCACCAGCCACACATCCTACTCACCAGAATCCAATGACTCCCATTACAGGTCGTCATAAGTGCTTAACAGAAGATTCCAATGAAGAGATCTGTGATGCTTTGATATGATCAATTCCACATTGAGTTCCCCACAATACATCCACAAGTACCTGCATAGGTCCACAGAAATCGCGATCAACAATCATTCGGATTGAAGCCGTGGTCACGAGACTCTTCATTGGAATCTTCCGTTAAGCGCTTATGACGACCTGTAATGGGAGTCATTGGATTCTGGTGAGTAGGATGTGTGGCTGGTGATGGTGGTGGAAGATCTATTCCTTTGCCGAATATTGGAAGATTTATATACACAAAATGGTTCATTTGGACACTTTATTTTGATTGTGTGTTCCTTGATTTTTTTTAATATTTGATTCAGTATCTTGGACTTTTTAACCAAGATAAATTTTGGATAACACATACATATACTATATCATTTATATTGTGTTTGTGGTCACTGGTTTATGCAATTTAAGCACTTCTTTGCACTTCACAGAGAGCGCGGTTCCAATTAAATCTTAATTAGTTTCTTCACATTTACATTCATTTACAACGTGCTGCTCCTATTGTTATCGTCTTACACCTAGTCATATGCGATTTCTTTGCCATTTGCGCAGGTTGGTGGTAGTTCCACTTATCACTATCACCAGATTGTAGATTTCAATCGCATGTGTGATTAAATCACCTTAAGCTTTATGCAGATGATCTACCCAATCTCCGCTCAGATCTCCTCAGATTCAAATGGATGACAGCTCTCCGCACATGTAGAGATAAAATCAACACAAATCTTCCAATAGTGTAAAAACCTCTAGGGTAACAATTTTAATGAAAAAGTAATGCGCTTACATCACAAATAAAAACATCACAAATAAAAACAAATCGCCTTTGGTATATGTTAGTTACATAGCGTCAGGATTCAGTTGCCGTGTAGCCACGCCCCTAACATGTTTCGTTACTTCCAACTTGATCACAGGAAGGTGTATTTCAAAGTGATTTCTCAGTAAAATAAAGGATGGATGGGGGGTTTTATTCATTAAAAAAATGAATTAAATAGCTGGTTTGTGGTGTGTAGATGCAGTTTAGTTCTGATCTAAACATACCTCCCAAGCATGTAATTTAAAAGATAAATATTATAATTATGTCCCATTACCAAGGACCCTTTCCTTGCTGTACTGCATTTTTATAATGACTTTTTTTGCTTGGTAAAACATCCCCATGACCATGCCCAGATCCCCATGTCCTTTTTTTTTTCACAACAGCTTGCCTATTAGCCTTGAAAAAAAGCCAGGTTGCTCACACTCCAGATCCTCCATTCACAAAAAGCCTTGTTTTTTTTAATAAATGCAAGGTGCTCCATGACATTCATCCACACCTCTTCCAATCACAGAGTGCCTTGCATTCATTAAAAAGAAAGCAAGACATTTACTGAATGGAGGAGCTGGAGTAAGACAACCCACCGTGATCTGAGTACTCCAGCTGGATCTGTAACTCTGAGCACCAAAAATTCAGAGGGATGAGTTGTACATAACACTACAGCCAATATGCGCGCACACACACACCATTATTGTGAATTTATTTTCACAATGCATATATAAAAAATAGTTTAAGTCTTAAATGTACAATGAACATGACAAAACAGTTGATGAGAGAAATACAGCTATATAAATACACAACTTCTGAAAAGCTGGAAAAAAAAAAAAATAAAAGAATCAGTATTTCCCAATGAGGGCAAAGAATCTCATCGAAGGATCGGTACTTCCCTGAAAAGGTCCCATCCATGGGATGAAGAGTTGAGATGACGCCATTTGGAAATATCAAGATCCAGAGAGTCGGATGTAGAGAAAACCTTACAGTAATTAAATCACTGATCACCCTCACACATCCACTCTCCAGAACTCTCTATTACCTGTATCTGTTTACCAGCTCATCAGTTCAGACAAGGGTCCTGAAACAGAATAACCGGGTTAAAATATATATAATATATACACTGATCAAATTAGACCAAAAATAAAGTGGGGTGGAGGTGGGGGAGCCAGAAGTTCAAAGTAAAGCAATGCTAATTTGAGTTTGTTTTAAATATCCAATCACGTGATAGGGATTATAAAATTTAAACAAAATTATGCTTACAGCACGCCCCTCATTTCACACTTAGCCACTTGCCCACCGCACTATCGCCAAATGATGGCTACAGTGCGGTCGTCTAGTTCTGGGAGGGCATCAATAGACGTCTTTCCAGAATTCTGCCCCCTAAGGGCACGCTCTGTGACCGCTGTGTCCTTGGGACATAGTGGATCACAGATCGGGGTAAAGGGCCATTCACAGCGGCCCTTTACCATGTGATCAGCTTTGTCCAATCACAGCTGATCACAAGTAAACAGATTTGCCAGCTGCCATTAACTGTCCAGGCTGTCAGGACATCATTCACACTGATAGTCAGGGTGCTGATCATTAGTGCCCCCCCCATCAGTGCCAATCAGGGCCCCCCCCCATCAGTGCCAATCAGGGCCCCCCCCCATCAGTGCCAATCAGGGCCCCCCCCCCCCATCAGTGCCAATCAGGGCCCCCCCCATTAGTGCCAATCAGGCCCCCCCCATCAGTGCCAATCAGGGCCCCCCCCCCATCAGTGCCAATCAGGCCCCCCCCCCCCATCAGTGCCAATCAGGGCCCCCCCATCAGTGCCAATCAGGGCCCCCCCCATCAGTGCCAATCAGGGCCCCCCCCATCAGTGCCAATCAGGGCCCCCCCCCATCAGTGCCAATCAGGGCCCCCCCCCCATCAGTGCCAATCAGGGCCCCCCCCCCATCAGTGCCAATCAGGGCCCCCCCATCAGTGCCAATCAGCGCTCCCCCCCAATCAGTGTTGATCATCAGCACTCCCCCCATGTCAAGCAGTGCCCTCACCAGTGCCGATAAGTGGGTACAGTGTTGCATCACCGCACAATTGTCAAAGTGCCACAGCGCTGAAAAATGAAAATTGGTCTGGGCAGAAAGGGGGTGAAAGTGCCTGGTAGGCAAGAGGTTAATAAAGGAGTTCCTGTAGAACAGAATAAAAAAAATTAAATAAAGCAGCACAAAAATCTAGAATGAGCAGAGTAACTGCAGCCTCAAACTGGTCAAATAATGGCCACTTTATTTGGTACACCTATCTTACAGCCATAACAGGGAGTTCATGGTCAGGGAAGAATACTGAAATACAACATGGCCTTCAAATGATGCCAAGATAGTATTAGGAAAATGTGACAACCTCTTACTAGCTCAGATTCCAACTCACTTCACCCTCCCGCACCCTCCCATGGCACAGTTCCTCCATTAAACTGACCACAAACTACCTAAAGTGATCCCCACTTAGCATGCTGTGATCTCTGGTCTCCCGGAGCCCCGGTGATGGTGATCAAGACGGTGGAAGCTCCGTGTCCCCCCCAGTAGCGGATGCCTCCTCCTCAGCCCTGGAGCTCCAGAGCTGGCCCGGTCCCACCCTCCTATGGAAGACGATTGTTTACCGAACGGGCTGGGAGCACGGCGAGTGTTCGAGTGTGGGAAGGGGGTCCCGGGAGGTCGGAGGTTGTACGGAGGATGTGGTTGTACAGGGCAGGCAGGGAAGAGCTGTCTTTGTACGGAATGGGGAGATGTGTAAAGCTCTGCGCTGTGTGAGCCTCATTCAAGAGCAGGGGTCTCAAACTGGTGGCCCTCCAGCTGTTGCGGAACTACAAGTCCCATCATGCCTCTGCCTGTGGGAGTCCTGCTTGTAACTGTCAGCCTTGCAATGCCTCATGGGACTTGTAGTTCCGCAACAGCTGGAGGGCCGCCAGTTTGAGACCCCTGTTCAAGAGGGAGTCCACCTGAAAAAAAAAAAAATATTAAAAGCCAGCAGCGGACACTTACCTGTCCAGGGGTCCAGCGATGCCGAAGCCGAGCAAATGCTCGGCTCTCGGCAGCTGCCACCGCCATTCTCGGTGAGGGAATAAGGAAGTGAAGTGTTGTGGCTTCACTTCCCATTCCCTACTGCGCATGCGCGAGTCGCACTGCGCGTCCTAAGTGGTCCCCGCTATCTCCTGGGACCTGTGTGTTTCCCAGGAGACAGCGGGGGAGTGCAGGAGGGGGCGTGACTCCCGCGGGAGTCTATTCCCGGAAGTGGGTGCAGATACCTGTCTAATACAGGTATCTGCACCCCCCTCCCCCCTGAAAGGTGGCAATTGTGATACCGGAGGGGGGGAGGAATCAGATGAGCGAAAGTTCCACTTTTGGATGGAACTCCGCTTTAACACTCAGACACCTGGTAATGGGGGGGGTCTCTCCTGCTTGCATCCCCCACACAGTGGGAACACACATAATGCGGGAACACAATTAACCCTTTGATCACTCTTGTTAACCCCTTCCCTGTCAGTGTAATTTATAAAGGCATTTTATTTTTTAGCACTGATCACTGTATTGGTGTCACTGGTTCCCAAAAAAGTGTCACTCAGGGTCGGATTTGCCTGCCGCAATGTCACAGTTCCACAAAAGTAAATGAATAAAAAAAAATCTGATCACCGCCATTACTGGTAAAAATAAGAAAAAAAAAAAATAATAATATATATATATATATATATATATATATATATACACACATATATATATATATATATATATATATATATATATATATATATATATATATATATATATATATATATATATATATATATATATATATATATATATATATATAAAATAAAATCCTTAAGTCTATCCCATAGTTTGTAGACGCTATAACTTTTGTGCAAATCAATCAATATACGCTTATTTCGATTTTTTTTTTTTACCAAAAATATGTAGAATATTTTTTGGCCTAAATTAATAAAGAAATTTGTTTTTGTTTAATTTTTTTGTATATGTATTATAGCTGGAAGTAAAAAATATTGTTTTTTCTTCAAATTGGTCAGTCTTTGTTTATAGCACAAAAATAAAAAACGCAGAGATGATCAAATACCACCAAAAGAAAGCTCTATTTGTGGGGGAAAAAAAAAGGACAATAATGTTATTTGGGTACAGCATCGCACGACCGCGCAATTGTCAGTTAAGGTAACGCATTGCCGCATCGCAAAAAATGGCCTGGTCATTAAGGGGTAAAACCTTCCAGTGGTGAAGTGGTTAAAATAATTTTTTTTAAAAACATACATGTTACACTTACCTGCTCTCTGCAGCAGTTTTGCACAAAGCAACCCGATCCTCATTTTCTGTGGTCCCCTGCCAGCACTCCTAGCCCTTCCCACCTGCCAAGTGTCCCCAGAGCAAGCAGTTTGCAATGGCAGCACTTGAGCAGGCTCACTCCCGAGTCACAACTCTGCGTGTCCATTCACACAGAGTCACGGCTTGGCCCTGCCCCCTCTCTATCTCCTCATTGGCTCACTGACTGACAGCAGCCAAAGCCAATGGCTCCCACTGCTGTCTCAGCCAACGAGGGAGAGATCCCAGAGAGCCGAGGCTCTCATGCACATCGCTGGTTCGCAATGGGGCTCAGGTAAGTATTAAGGGGGGTCTGGTGGGAGCAGCACACAGAAGGTTTTTTTACCTTTGTGCATAGAATTGCATGAAGGTTAAAATGCCTTCAGCCTTTACAAACACTTTCAGGCATTTGATACTACTTTGATACCCTTAGTAGACATTTGATTCCTACTTAGAATAGGGGAGAGGGCATCTATATGGCAGAAGAGGCTCAATATTAACCACATCAGCCCCGGACCATTATGCTGCCTAAGGACCAGAGGACTTTTTCCAATTTGGCGCTGAGTCGCTTTAGCTGCCAATTGCGCGGTCATGCAACGCTGTACCCAAACAAAATTTGCGTCCTTTTCTTCCCACAAATAGAGCTTTCTTTTGATGGTATTTGATCACCTTTGCCGTTTTTATTTTTTGCGCTATAAATGGAAAAAGACCGAAAATTTTGAGAAAAAAAAAAATGATATTTTCTACTGTTTGTTATAAAAAAAAAAATCCAATAAACTCAATTTTAGTCATACATTTAGGCCAAAATGTATTCGGCCACGTGTCTTTGGTAAAAAAAAAAAGTCAATAAGCGTATATTGGTTTGCGCAAATAGCATCTACAAACTAGGGTACATTTTCTGGAATTTACACAGCTTTTATTGAGGTGCTAAAATGGCAGGGCAGTACAAACCCCCCCAAATGACCCCATTTTGGAAAGTAGACACCCCAAGGAAATTGCTGAGAGGCATGTTGAACCCATTGAATATTTTTTTTTTTGTCCCAAGTGATTGAATAATGACAAAAAAAAAAAAAAAATTTACAAAAAGTTGTCACTAAATGATATATTGCTCACACAGGCCATGGGCATATGTGGAATTGCACCCCAAAATACATTTAGCTGCTTCTCCTGAGTATGGGGATACCACATGTGTGGGACTTTTTTGGAGCCTAGCCGCGTACGGGGCCCCGAAAACCAATCACCGCCTTCAGGATTTCTAAGGGCGTAAATTTTTGATTTCACTCTTCACTGCCTATCACAGTTTTGAAGGCCATAAAATGCCCAGGTGGCACAGCCCCCCCCCCCAAAATGACCCCATTTTGGAAAGTAGACACCCCAAGCTATTTACTGAGAGGCATGGTGAGTATTTTGCAGCTCTCATTTGTTTTTGAAAAAGAAGACAAGAAAAAACATTTTTTTTTCAATTTTCAAAACTTTGTGACAAAAAGCGAGGTCTGCAAAATACTCACTATACCTCTCAGCAAATAGCTTTGGGTGTCTACTTTCCAAAATGGGGTCATTTGGGGGGGTTTGTGCCACCTGGGCATTCCATGGCCTCCAAAACTGTGATAGGCAGTGAAGAGTGAAATCAAAAATTACGCCCTTAGAAAGCCTGAAGGCGGTGCTTGGTTTTCGGGGTCCCGTACACGGCTAGGCTCCCAAAAAGTCCCACACATGTGGTATCCCCGTACTCAGGAGAAGCAACAGAATGTATTTTGGGGTGTAATTTCACATATTCCCATGGCATGTTTGAGCAATATATCATTTAGTGACAACTTTGTGCAAAAAAAAAAAAAAATTTGTCTCTTTCCCACAACTTGTGTCACAATATAAAATATTCCATGGACTCGACATGACTCTCAGCAAATAGCTTGGGATGTCTACTTTCCAAAATGGGGTCATTTGGGGGGGTTTGAACTGTCCTGGCATTTTATGCACAACATTTAGAAGCTTATGTCACACATCACCCACTCTTCTAACCACTTGAAGACAAAGCCCTTTCTGACACTTTGTTTACATGAAAAAATTATTTTTTTTTGCAAGAAAATTACTTTGAACCCCCAAACATTATATATTTTTTTTAAAGCAAATGCCCTACAGATCAAAATAGTGGGTGTTTCTTTTTTTTTTCCACACAGTATTTGCGCAGCGATTTTTCAAACGCATTTTTTGGGGAAAAAAAACACACTTTTTTAAATTTTAATGCACTAAAACACATTATATTGCCCAAATGTTTGATGGAATAAAAAAGATGAGCTTAGGCTGAGTACATGGATACCAAACATGACATGCTTTAAAATTGCGCACAAACGTGCAGTGGCGACAAACTAAATACATTTTTAAAAGCCTTTACAGGTTACCACTTTAGATTTACAGAGGATGTCTACCGCTAAAATTACTGCCCTCGATCTGACCTTCGCGGTGATACCTCACATGCATGGTGCAATTGCTGTTTACATTTGACGCCAGACCGACGCTTGCGGTCGCCTTTGCGCGAGAGCAGGGGGGACAGGGGTTCTTTTTTTTCTTTATTTTTTTGCTTTTTTATCTTATTTTTCAAAACTGTTCCTTTCATTTTTTATTTTTTTTTAATCATTTTTATTGTTATCTCGGGGAATGTAAATATCCCCTATGATAGCAATAGGTAGTGACAGGTACTCTTTTTTGAAAAAATTGTGGTCTATTAGACCCTAGATCTCTCCTCTGCCCTCAAAGCATCTGACCACACCAAGATCGGTGTGATAAAATGCTTCCCCAATTTCCCAATGGCGCTATTTACATCTGGCGAAATCTAAGTCATAAAATGCTCGTAGCTTCCGGTTTCTTAGGCCGTAGAGATGTTTGGAGCCACTCTGGTCTCTGATCAGCTCTATGGTCAGCTGGCTGAATCACCAGCTGCATTCTCAGGTTCCCTGTTGAGACAGGAGAGCCAGAGAAAAACACGGAAGATGGTGGGGGGGGCATTCCCTCCCACTGCTTGTAAAAGCAGTCTAGAGGCTAATTAGCCGCTAGGATTGCTTTTACATGAAAGCCGACCGCTGGCTGAAAAGAATGATACCTAAACCTGCAGGCATCATTCTGGTATAACCACTCAAAGTTGTGAATGGCGTACCTGAAGACAAAAAAATGGTTAACAATAAAACACAGTAAACGGTAAAGTATAAAAAATTGCATACCTGAAAAGCAAACATGATAAAACATAAGAACAATAAAACATTGCAGAATAGAATACAGTAAAAAAGAGCAGAACAATAGAGAGAATAGAGAGAGAGAGAGAGAGAGAACAATAAAACGACAACTATTTTTTTTTATTTTATATATATTTTTTTATTTTTTACACTTTTTTTGTAACTAACTTTTATAACGGTAACCAGTTCCAGGTTCGGGTCTCTCAAAATGCGATGGCATCTTGGGAGACCCTGTGAAAGTGAGCCTAGTCTGTGGAATGCTGTACCCTACGCTAATACTCAACTAGTGAATGGTAGCGTTCAAAACATTCACCAATGCAAAGACCAGGATTGTCAGGACAGAAGGGACAATAATAGCGGGTGTCACGTCTATATCCGCGCTTGCTGCAGACACAACATCTTTTTTGGGGGGGTTCGTTGGGTAGGGGTACTCGGGAGGACATAAAGAAAATGCCTCTCATGCAGCCGACTGCATTTGGTTGGGGATGTGAATGGGGGAAGTACGGGCGCTGCAGAAGTGGTGGCTTCCCAATTATTAGGATTGGCGAATGCAGCAGGAAGAGCACTATGGGCACGACGGGCCTGTGTTTGTCTTCTTGGTGGCAGCGGGACACTACTTGTGCTTGCCACCTCACCAGCTTGAACTGCACTTATGGGACTCGCCACGTCACCAAGTGTTACTGAGGTGCTGGTTTGACTAGGACCGGGGTGTACTAGGCCGCTGGTGCTTGCCAGTTCACCAAAATGCTACCAAAAAAAACTGTTAGCGATCGCAGGGATCAGGCCTGACTCTGCGAATGCTGCAGTTATGCGTTTAGTGTTTTGTAAGTGACAGTGATCGATCGATACTGCACTTGGGTGGGCTGGGCGGAGGGGCAAAACGCAGGTGCTAGCAGGTATCTGGGCTGATCCCGCTAACACTGCGTTTTTGGGAACCCTAAACTGCTGGGGACGCTAGTATAGATCTGATCAGATCAGATATTGATCCGTTCAGATACTATACCACTAAGGGAGGCGTATGCTGCGTGCGTGGGTGTTAGCAGTACTGGCGCTAATCTGATGCTACCTGGGCCGACGCATATCACCGCCGGGCAATCAGGGGGCTAAGCCTTTATTAGGTAATAAACGGCGGGTGCCCTGACACTATAAAAAATAAACGAACTAACCAGCGTCAACCGTAATGGTTATACGGTGATCAGTGGTGAAAGGTTTAACTAGGGGGCATTCAAGGGGTTAAAACATTTATAAGATAGTATATGGGGGTCCCTGTCGCTATAAAACGCTGACGGCGAACCTAAATATTTACCTCCCTAACTAGCGTCACCAGTGACACTAATACAGCGATCAGAAAAATGATCGCTTAGCGACACTGGCGACAGGGGGTGATCAAGGGGTTAAAACTTTATTAGGGGGGTTAGGGAGGTACCTTAGACCTAAAGGGGGCTAATACTAACTGCCCTACCACAGTAACTGCCACAAACTGACACCAAGCAGTAATCAGAAAAAAAAAAAAAAACTGCTTGGTGACAGTGTGACAGGGGGGAGGGGTGATTAGGGGGGATTGGGGGGTAAAGGGGGGTGTTATGTGTGCCTAGCATGTTCTACTGTGATGTGTGTGTGTGTGTGTGTTTGGTGCACTCACATTTCAGTCTTCTCTCCTCGGCGCTGGAACAGAAACTGCCGAGCCGAGGAGAGATGACATCACATCCCCTGCCTCTGTGTACTACACAGAGGCAGGGGAAGAATCTCATTGGCTGGGAGCGATCGCGAGGGGGGGGCCACAATCGGATGGCCTCCCCCTCATCTCTGATCGCTGCCAGACCAAAGGCGACCGCCTCAGGCACCGGGGGGGGTCCGATCGGACCCCCCGCCCGCGGGAAGGCAATCACGTACCAGGTACGTGATTTTGCCTGCCCATGCCATTCTGCTGACGTATATCAGCGTGAGGCGGTCGTCAAGTGGTTAAAATATGTAAAGGAATGACCTTGGGAGCTTAAAATACTCTGGGAAAATGAAGGATGAAATTATATACACACATACACACACAGACATACATACATACACTGGGGACGGAAAGTATTCAGACCCCCTTAAATTTTTCACTCTTTGTTTTATTGCAGCCATTTGCTAAAATCATTTAAGTTAATTTTTCTCCTCATTAATGTACACACAGCACCCCATATTGACAGAAAAACACAGAATTGTTGACATTTTTGCAGATTTATTAAAGAAAAAAGGTGAATTTAGCACACAGAATTTTTAACGTTTTTTGCAAAAACTTTTAAGATTAGGTTGCATTAGGTAAAATAAGAAATCACACATGCAAAGCCTTAAAAAATGCCCACAACTGTGAAAAAGCAACAAACTATGGGACCCAAAATTTCCCACAGACAAGGCTTTGAAACCCTTTGCTTACTTTACCCCTTACTCTGGCGTACAGCCATACCAAATATGTGTAGTGCAAGCCTAGTTTTTGTACATGGGTGCACCCACCGCATGCGCATATGTGTGTGTGTGTGTGTGTGTTTGATAAGATCCTATGTGATAACATAATGGACAAGACCCCCCAAGGTGACCTCTGCAGTGCACCCCACTGAAGCCAATTAAGCACAGATTGTACTTGATTAGCTTATGCCCCAGGTACATAAGCTAGGAAATGATAGCTCTGGATCTGAAGTGACGAAATGCTTGTTGCTTTATTCAGTGCTCATCTTCCGCTCTCCCAGCAGACACCCATCATAGTCATCTGAGGCCCCCTGGAGGGGGGGTAGTAGAGCATGGGATATATCTTGGGGAATAGGAGGCCACGTTGCCACACACAAGGGAGGGAGTGAGCAGCAATGACTTCCACAAGAATGCAGGTGAAGAAATAAATGCTTCTGCTACATATGGATTGGCTCAGGCGTGATCACAGCTCCACGAGCCCGACAGGAAGAGGACACTGCGGAGCGCTAATCACAGGTAAGGAGACATTTCCTGATCTGACGCAGACCGGGGAAATGTCTCACTGCCTGCGATTAGCGCTCCGCAGTGTCAGCTTCCTGTTGGACATGTGGGGTTGTGAACACACCTGAGCCCATCCCTACTGCTACAGCCGATGAAGCCCTTATGTAGGTGGCAGGAAAAGGGTTTTTTTGGTTGAACTAGATGGACTTCTTTCATCCTAACTATGAAAATGATTTTGGTATGCAAACCAGCTAGACAGTTATTGAGTAAACCGCTGCATGCCAAAGCTCCACAATGTGGTCGTTCATATAAAATTTGATTACGCCAGACATGAAAGGGTTAAATTATAAGTACCCGCTGGCTGTGAGCTGATAATGTATATAATCTGTTTCTGCACCAGCAGTCTGATTATCACTGCAATAGTATAAAGAGAAATCCGTCATCACTCACCCGATGTCTTGTTTTGTAGATTATCGGGACTGTTATTACTACTACAAATAGGACACTCACAGCAATGATGATTAGTCGAGTTCTTCTATGCGGATTATATTCTGTAATAGAATAAATGTGATTTAGAAACATTGAGACTAAAAGAGGAGGTCCGCCGAATTTTTATTTATTTTTTTAAAGTCAGCAGCTACAAATACTGCAGCTGCTGACTTAAAATATGGACACTTACCTGTCCAGGGCGCCCGCAATGTCCTCACCCAAAGCCGACCTGTCCCTCAGCTCTCGGGTGGAGGCGCCGCCATCTCCAGTAAGGGAATCAGGAAGAGAAGCCTTGCGGCTTCACAGCCTAGTTCCCTAATGCGCAAGTCGCGCTGCGCATCCTCACTGGTCCCTGCTGACTTCTGGGACCTGTGTGTCTCCCAGAAGACAGTGGGGGGATGGAGGAGGGGCCAGACATGGCGTAGACCACTGTGGAGGAGGGGCCAGACATGATGTAGATCACCCCCCTCGAAAGGTGCTAAATGTGACACCGAAGGGAGGGGGGAAGAATCCGGACAGCGGAATTTCCTTTTCTGGGTGGAGCTCTGCTTTAAGTGACATTAAACCCATGTGTGCATGCTTTAAGGCTGGGTTCACACCTACGCAAATTGGATGCTGCTTACACTGCATCCAATTCGCAAAACATTTTAAAATCTATTACTTTCAATCAGTCTGATTCACATACCGTATATACTCGAGTATAAGTCAAATTTTTCAGCACATTTTTTTGTGCTGAAAGTGCCCCCCTCGACTTATACTCGAGTCAAGCACTTTTCTGCAGCAAAAAATTTCATTTTCTGAACCGAATTTGGGGCCCCGTATCTCAGGGCCACTTTGTGCTAGAAACCCCACATGTGGTGTGCAAACCCAGTGGAACTGGTGCCACAACATATCCAAAGCTGGGGTTCCTAGCACTAAGTGGCCCCGACATACGGGACCCCAAACCCGGTTCGGAAAATGTCATTCTCTGCTGCAGAAAAGTGCTTGACATTTTCTGAACCGATTTTTGGGGCCCTGTATCTCGGGAACACTTGGTGCTAGAAACCCCAGCTTTAGATATTTTATGGTGCTAGTTCCACTGGGTTTACACACTAAATTTGGGGTTCCTAACACTAAGTGACCCCAAGATACGGGGCCCCAAATTCGGTCAACTGTGTCCATCTGCAGCAATGTCATTTCGGGACCCTTTGGGTTCAGAGACCCCAAATTTTGGCTGCAGCTAGGGGGCATCTAGGAACCCTTAACTACCAAGTTTGAAGTTCGGGGGACCAATAGCTACAAATGGGCACAGTGAGGCTGCAAATGGGCATTGTTGACCCTCTTTTCCACTTACAGTAGCTGTGCATTTCTCACCCTCGTCTTATACTCGGGTCAATACGTTTTTCCCATTTTTTTGTGGTAAATTAGGGCCTCGACTTATACTCGAGAATATACGGTATGTGCTTTGCATTCGCACTCCGCATTGCCCAAAAAACATGTGCGTTTTCTAGGCAGTGCAGTGCGAATTGAAGGCACATATTTTTCTATGGGAACGTATCCGATTCGCAGATGTCTTCCGTTGTGAATAGGCATTCTCTCCCCCTCCTCACTACACCTCCCCCTCTCCCTGCTCAGCTGATCCGCAGATACAAATGGAGAGGAAGCACTGAACAGATGCTTTTTCTCTTCGCACAGAGAACGGAGCTGGAATTCGCTCACACACACACACACACACACACACACACTATATGCAGTACATGGTATTGTCTTACTGCAGCAGAATGGCACGGGCAGGCAAATCATCGTTATGTTACGTCATTCCTAAGGCAGCCACTAGGGGCGCACCCAATGCTCACCCCCGGAGCCGATGCGAGTGCAAACACAGAGATCCTGGTTCTCTGAGGGGAGAAATAACAAATCGTCTGTTCATGCAAAGTACAGACGATCCGTCATCTGCCCTAATCAGCCCCCTCCCCCCTTCAGTTAGAACACACACTAGGGAACACAATCAATCCCTTGAGCACCCCCTAGTGTTAACCCCTTTCCCTGCCAGTGACATTTTTACAATAATTCAGTGCATTTTTATAGCACTGATCGCTGTATTAATGCCAATGGTCCCAAAAATGTGTCAAAATTGTCCAATGTGTGCCATAATGTCGCAGTCACAAGAGAATATATATATATATATATATATATAAAAACAGATCGCCGCCATTACTAGTAAAAAATAAATAATTAATAAAAAATCTATAAATTTATCTCCTATTTTGTAGACGCTATAACTTTTGCGCAAAACAATCAATATACGCTTATTGCGATATTTTTGGTTAAAAAAAAATAAAGAAAAGGTAGAAGAATACATATTGGCCTAAACTGAGAATTTTTTTTTTTTAAAGCGAGGGGGATATTTATTATAGCAGTAGCAATAGTATAGTATAGCATAAGCAAAAAATAAAAACCGCAGAGATGATCAAATACCACCAAAAGAAAGCTCTATTTGTGGGGGAAAAAAAAAGGATGGCAATTTTGTTTGGGTACAACATCGTACGACCGTGCAATTGTCAGTTAAAGCGACGCAGTGCTGAATCGCAAAAAGTGCTCTGGTCAGGAAGGGGTTAAAATGTTTCGGGGCTGAAGCGGTTAAAGCCACAACACACCCACTGATGAATTACAAGGCTTGTAAAAAACCCTTTTTTTGGTCAGTCATGTGATTCTTCCCCAGGTCTTCAGTAAGTTGCATTCACACCTGAGCGTAGCGATTTTCTGGCGATTTTATTTGAGCATTTTTAGAAGTGTATTATAAGCGTTATACAGCTTCAGGCATTTTTGGTTTAGCCAATAGAAAGCACTAGAGGAAGGAGAGGAGATTAGGGGTGGAGAGCTGCTATTTCAGCAGAAAACGAGTGACAAACTGCTAAAAATCAAATCGCTCAAGTCAGGCGTTTCTACTGAAGTCTATGGGGCCAAAAACGCATGCAACCTGCCAAAAAGAAGCGCATGTACTTTGAGTGACGGGCGTTTTTATTCAGACGACGGAAAGTTCAGATGTGAACAGGGGCCATTGAAGTGAATTGGCATTTGGCTTGTTGAGTGTTTTAGAGCTACAAGCAGAAAATTGCTTAGGTGTGAACAGGGCCTAAGTCTATGTGCTATGTGGGGGGTGTGGGCAGAGCTCGGTTGGTCACATGATTGATGTAATAAAAAAATAAAAATAAACAAACACACACACACACACACACACCTAAGTTTAATAAAAATAAACTCACACATAGTGTGTGTTTGTTTATTTTTATTTTTTTAAACTTAGGTGTGTTTGTTTATTTTTATTTTAAAAATAAACACATGCAAGCAATGCCTGCTTTCATTTATTCACATAGACAATAAATATTGTACAAAAAAAAAAAAAAAAAACACACATTTGTATGTTTTCAGCTTTCACATGACACTCCTTCACATCACATGTGGGGCGGTTCAGGGATCTTGAGTGACAGCAGCACATTTTCTCCTTGCTGCGCTGTCCATTGCAATCTATGTGAATAGGTGGGCGGGGCTCCAGTGGTCATGTGATTGTTTTAGGATCCCTTCACACTAGAATGTGGTGTGGGAAAGGTGCGTTTCCTGTACCGCAGGTGAGATGCGTGCCAGTGCCAATAATTGTTAATGACAACCCAAACACAGCACTTTTGCAGCCACCAAAACGCATGGTACCGCCATACCATGCGGTTTTGTGCAGTGCATACTGAAAAAGTGGCACGAGACAACTGCAGTTGGCAGCTGTCAAAACTTGACCATCTGGGAACACACTGCAGTGTGAACTGGCCCTTTAAAAAATGTAAACATTATGTAAAACAAACCCATGTAAGCAAAGCTTCCTTTCAGCGGTTTGTGCTACATAATTGTTATTTACATATAGAATTTTTTTTTTTTAAACAATCACTTGACCACTTGAGCCCTGCCCACCCATTCACATAGATTGCAATGGACAGCGAAGCAAGAAGCAAGGAGGTAATGTTCTGCTGTCACTCATAAACACTGAACCGTCCCACATGTGACGGGAAGGAGTGTCATGTGACGTGCCGCTCTGTACAAAGAATCCAGGACAATGTGCAGAATGAGTGGCAACACAGAAGCAAGCAGATCACAATGATACTGGTACATGTTTAGATCAAGTTTAAGGCTTAGGGTTTAACGTCACTTTGTCACGTAGATGTGATAAATATACAATGTATCAGTTTATATGGTCGGTGGTCATGTGACATCTCACCTGTCCAAACCTCCAGCAGGAGAGCAGAGAAGAGACAACATGACCGCTGGTGTTTTTTTTTTTTTTTTTCTTGGGGGGGTGTGGCAAACAATCCACCCGCCGCCAACTCCCCCTGCCCTCTCCCCCCCTCCGGTCGGGTCGGTGAGTCAGTCGGGGACCCTGCACTTCTATAATGGCAGGCAGCTACTTCTTTCTGGGCTGCTTGGTTCCCCTGCGTGCCTCTTCTACCTCCCCTTCTCTGCACGTCTCCTCCTGGCAAGTCCGATCTCCTTTCGGCCAATCGGGTGACAGGTCTCATGAACCGCTTCCTGATTGGCCAAGAGGAGATTCAGTGTTACAATAGCGAATATTCATTCGCTACTGTAACAACTAGGTGAGCTCAGAGCACAGTGCTCTGTCCTCCGAGACCATCCTGTTAGAGCCTCTGGCTCTAATCACATGCTTCAAAAAAAAAAAAAAAACAAACAAAAACACACACCCCCCTGCCCCCCGTTGGAATCCATGGTCTGGTGTCCCTGTATGTAGATCAGGGGGCTGGACACATGAATAGGGGGGCAGCGCCCGTGGACAGGTCGCCACTGAACACGATACAAGGTCACCATTGTGAGTCACACTCCCACTATGATCCCCCAAAGAAGAGGAGACAGGATGACCCCAATCTATAACACCCCCATACATGGAATATAACATGACCCCCCCATAGTCACCAATACCTTCTGTTTCCACCATTCTGTTGAACATCGTATCATTGATCAGCCGGATCTCCTGGATCTCCTCACTGACCGGGTTTGTGATCCTGACCCGGAATCTCCTCACGGCGTCGTCTCTCTGCACACTGGGTATAATCAGCGTCCTATTGTCATCTATCAGCCGGTATCTTTCAGGGAGAGGCTCCCCGTCCACCTCCCAGGTCACAGCGCTCTCTTCTCCAGAGAACTGGACGCTCACCGCCATCTCCTCGCCCAGCCGTCTGAAGTTACTGGTGATGTTGGAGATGAGAACCGGATCTGGAATTGTCAGGACAGTCACCATCAGTCATAGTTCACCAACACAGAGCCCAGATACACGAAATAGAGTGCTAGCTCTTGCACACACAGCCTGTCCGTCATGTAATCTTCAGCCCCCACCCACATACGGTCCCCCAAGTGATTGTAATGTTTTTTTTGTTCCCTCTAAAGAAATAAACATGTTATACTTACCTTCTCTGTGCAATGGTATTGCACAGAGCAGCCCCAATCCTCCTCTTCTGGAGTCCCTTGCTGGCACTCAAGGCTTCTCCTCCCAGTGTGCCACTGTAGGAAGTGACCTCCTATAGTGGCACACACGTGGGCTCTCTCCTGAACCAGGCTCTGTGTCCATTGTCACACATGCTTGGCCCTGCCCCCCTACTCCCTCCTCACTGGATAAGACTGACAGCAGCAGGAGCCAATGGCTCCCACAGATCTAAGCCAGGGCTTGACATTTTCTTAGAATCTAGGAGCCAGCTCAAAAAGTTTGGAGCTAGTTTTTTTTTTTTTTTAACCAACAACAAAGTTTTATTTTCTAACTGACACTGAGCAGGAACTGCCACTGACATCTCAATTGCCACTAATACAGTGATAATATTATACACCATCACTGTACTAATGAAACTATAATGGATAGGAAGGGGTTATCATCTGGGGCAATCAAAGGGGTTAACTGTGTGCCTAGTAGTGTATAAAGTGTTTACTATGTGTGGTGCTTTTTACTAAGGATTTGATGTCATGAATCATTGTCCGGGGCCCACTGATTGCCATGTGCTGGAGCTGGAAGTGCCAGATCGCTGCTTGCCCGCAACAGAACTAAATAAAAAAAAAATCTGCTTGGTGCCAGGAACTGCATGCCCTGGGCGATATAATTTGCACATCCCTGCAAAAGGAATTGCAGGCACAGCACTTCCGGCCCCCGGCCACAAATCAAATGCACCGGAAGGTATAGTGAGCACCAGCCACCATTGCTGAGGCTGCATTCACACCTGAGCATTTCAAAGTCGGGCGTTTTTACCGCGATTTTGTTCAGGTCACCAATGTAAAAAAGGCAGAAAAAAGCTTGTAATCTCCCTTCAAAGAAGCTCATGTTTGTTTGTTTTTTAGCTTAGGGCATTTTTCAGGCATTTTGCTTCAGGTGACAAAACGCTCAGATGTGAACAGGTGCCATTGAAATTAATGGGATTTTGCATTTTGGGCATTTTACGAACTGAAAACGCTCAGGTGTGAATGCAGCCTGAAGATACTGAACAGGTCCTGAAAGCTTGCACCTTTAATAACTAGGTGTATGTAAACCCTAACCTCACTTGCAAAAAGGTAATTTGTGGTTGTTTGTGTTTTTTCGTTTGTTGTCTTCTATACACATTTTTCCTTTATTTTTTTTTTCTTCTCTTTTGGGATTTTATTCACAAAATTATTCCCCCTGATTATATTCAGACTCACATCACATCTACCACTCTTCCCCCCTTATTGAATTTTAGACCTCATATCATTCACTTAAGACACATTCGCTATATTAATATCCAAATCAGAATATCATTTTTTGTTTCCTCGTTCACATAAATTAATTTTTTATTCAATTAGAAATTTCACCATATTAATTACTTATTGAATTTTTATTATAAACCTTAATTATACTGTATATATTAGAATTGCAATATTGGTGATATAAATAGAGGCCATTTAAATAAAGAATTAAACAATAAATAAATTTATTAAATACTTTTAACTGACTTGTTTGGGTATTGACTAGTCTGGTGTTGCTAAACAGTACTGAAAATCCAAAAAGTATTTGCTGTCTACTTATGGAGACTGTTTAAACAATACTTCACTGGTGCTTCACGTTCCTTCACCCTTGAGAGGTCCAAGTGCCATGGCTTCTTATAAGCCCCTCTGGAGCTGGGGCTCACCTGGAGGAGGTGGAGACAACAAATGGAGATCTCAGGATCACTGAAATTAATCTTTTAACCACTTAAGGACTGAGCCTCTTTCTGAGATTTGGTGTTTACAAGTTAAAAAAAAATAATTTTTTTTGCTAGAGAATTACTTAGGACACCCAAACATTATACATTTTTTTTCTAACACCCTAGAGAATAAAATGGCGGTTGTTGCAATACTTTGTCACACCGCATTTGTGCGGCGGTTTTACAAGCGCACTTTTTTTTGGAAATAAAAAAAAAATACACCTTTTTTTAAAATAAGACAACAGTTAGACAAAAAAATAGCACGAGTAAATTGATACCCAATATGTCACGCTTCAAAATTGCGCCCGCTCGTGGAATGGCGACAAACCTTTACCCTTAAAAATCTCCATAGGCAACGTTTATAAAATACTACAGGTTGCATGTTTTGAGTTACAGAGGAGGTCTAGGGCTAAAATTATTTCTCTCACTCTAACGATTGCAGCGATACCTCACATGTGTGGTTTGAACACAGTTTTCATATGTGGGCGCTGCTCACATATACGTTCGCTTCTGCATGCGAGCTCGGCGGAGCGGGGCACGGTTTAATTTTTTTTTTTATTATTATACCTTTTAATTTTTACACTTTTTTTTTTTTTTTAAAAGGTGTCACTTTTATTCCTATTACAAGGAAAACCTTGTAATGGGAAAAAAAAAAGCATGACAGGACCTCTTAAATATGAGATCTGGGGTCAAAAAACCTCAGATCTCATATTTACACTAAAATGTAATAAAAATAGGGACCCTTTAAGAGCTTTGGGTGGAAGTGACGTTTTGATGTCTCCATACGAAGCCAGGAAGAGGACCGATAGACTCCGCCGCTACCGGCGGCCCCGGTAAGCGGCGGAGGGCACGGTAGAGCGGTGGGAGGTCCCCTATCCTTATCCGATAAAAGTGATCTTGCTGCAAATCCACCACAGAGACCACCATTATCGGAAACCGGACCGCTCACTGAAGAAGAGGATACCGGGGTTATGGGAGCTAGCTGCTGCCATAACAAAGTTATCCTCCTTCAAAGAGCCAAAGTATATTGGCGTGAGCCGGTCCGGAAGTGGTTAAGAAAACTTTGGTTATAGGACATATGCCCTCTTTTCCATCTTCTGAATGGTAAATATATCGTATATAATGGAGAGAAGCCTTGTATACCATGAAATGTTTAATGATTTTGAAAGATTTTTTCTTTTGATATATCTCCTTAGAATATAAATCCCCCTGAAGACCACGACTGTAGAGGTTGAAACGCGTTGGGGTATTCATGTGGATGTTGTAATGCAAACAGAACTGTGTGTGTTTTTGTTGCCAGGAATAATGGAATATGTTTTTCATATGTCACAATCCAGAACTCATTTTTTAAACTCGCTGTGAATTGAATTTCACCTTTAGATACAATAAAAGATTTTAAAAATAAAACAAACAAATCTTCTATAGGCCTTATTATTTAGCTGCTAAAAAACCCTTTGGGGGAACCTTCCCATTTTGCAAATTTTCAGGGTGTGCAGCTTTGCTGGATCTCACATATGTGTCTTTCTATTCTACATTGACCATCTTATTTGCTCCCCTTTGGTCTGTTACATAAACCATTTTGTTACATCTGATTTGTAATTCTGAGCCATCCTGTGTCCTCTGCTTGTGTTATCTCAGAATATATTCATAGTTTTTATCTTAGAACTACATGTCAGTTAGTGCCTATGCTTTGTAAATAAAGACAATGGGGGTGATTAAAGAGGTTTTTTGTGTAACAAAAAGGAAGCCTGTTCCCTTAAAGCATGTTATACAGTACAGAGCTTGTGCCGTGTCATTTGGCCCCTTCTATCACCTGAAATACCTGGCTGATTCTGCCTGGCTATGCCCTCCCCCCTGTAAACTGACCACGGTTTATCATGGCTGCTGAGCCCTGACACTGGTCAGTTTATGTGCCCCTGTAATCCGCAGCCCTGCTCTGTCCTCCTCGCCCCCTCCCTGCCTGTCAGCTGTGTCAGGGCCACTCTGCTCCCTGCCCCCTCCCTTCCTGCTGCTACAAAAACCCTATGTTTTGATCATACATTCCCCCTCGGTTAAATAAGGACATGTGCCCCACTGCATGCGTTTTATAAAAAAATATGCCGACTTCTACCTTATTTCAGAGCGCCTCCCGGTGTTCACGTGACTGCTCGCTGCTTTCTCTCCTCCTCCTGGCTGACGTCAGCGGGAGTTCTCGGCCCCTCCTGCTGTATTTGTCAGCCCAGCAGAGGAGAGCGGTGAGCAGTCATGTGAACACCAGGAGGTGCTCTGAAATAAGGTAGAAGTCGGCATATTTTTTTATCAAACACATGCAGTGGGGCACATGTCCTTATTTAACAGAGGGGATTGTATGATAATATCATAGTGGCTTTACAACCACTTTAGGTAGTATAGAAAGAGAAACTGGGCAAGGATGACACCAGTCATTAAATACCGTGTGTTGTCAACCACAATAGGAAATTAAAGGCAGAGAATTTCAGCGGGTCAATGGGCATTTTTCTGTACTTAAGAGTCTAGAAATGAATAAAACAAGAAAATGAACTTGTATTGCAGAGTTGTACTTAATAGTTTTGTTTTTCCCTGACATACTCTAATGCCGCGTACACACGGTCGGACTTTTCACCTACAAAAGTCCGACGGATGCCGCCGGACCAAATCCGGCGGACAATCCGACCGTGTGTGGTCTCCATCGTACTTCCGACGGACTGTTTCGGTTGGAAATCCGACGTACTTTAGATTTGAAACTTGCTTCAAATCTTTACGTTGTAACTCCGCCGGACTCAGTTCCTGACAGAAAGCCCGTTTGTCTGTATGCTGGTCTGACGGAGGAGCAGAGTACTCCATCTCGCGCTCGCTGCAATAGGAAAAAAAATTTTCCTATTGCGGCGAGCACGGGGGGCATCCCAGGCCCTTAGGTCTGGTATGGAACTTTAAGGGGAACCCCCTACGCCCAAAAACCGGCATCGAGGTCCCCCCAAAATCCATACCAGACCCTGATCCGAGCACGCAGCCTGACCGGTCAGGAAAGGGGGTGGGGACGAGCGAGCGCCCCCCCCCCTCCTGAACCGTACCAGGCTGCATGCCCTCAACATGGAGGGGTGCTTTGGGGGAGGGGGCGCCCTGCGGTGCCCCCCCCCACCACAAAGCACCTTGTCCCCATGTTGATGAGGACAAGGGCCACTTCCCGACAGCCCTGGGACTGTGACATTTTAGGGGGCGCGGTCGACCACACCCCCTAAATGTCACGATCCCAGCTTGCCCAGGGACTGTGACATCATAAGGGGGCGGGTTCTCTGCCTATATAAGTCACAACAGAGCCCTCAGAGAGCAGTCCAGCCGGAGAGAGCGTCGTGTCAACATCTGGAGAAGAGAAGAGAAGACAAGAAGCCCAGAAGTCCGGACCTCCGCTGGCAAGAGAGCTACCTGAAGACAGCGGAGGAGCCGGCCGAAGAACTGGAACACCGGGAGAAGAGAGCGGAGAAGAACCAACCAGTCGCCGGGAGAAGATGAACCGGAGGGACCCCCGAAGCCAGAAGAAGACCTCCGAAGCCGGAGGAAGATCCCCCCCCGGAGCTGTTTAATAAATTATTTTAAAAACCTGTGTAGTGTGTTTTTATTATTGACACTTTTTCCCTAGGTGAATGGGTAGGGGTACCATGTACCCCATACTCATTCACATAGGGTGGGGGGCCGGGATCTGGGGGCCCTCTTATTATAATGGGCTCCCAGATTCCGATAATCCCCCCCGCCCGCAGACCCCGACAACCAATGGCCAGGGTTGTCGGGAAGAGGCCCTTGTCCTCATCAACATGGGGACAAGGTGCTTTGTGGTGGGGGGGCACCGCAGGGTGCCCCCTCCCCCAAAGCACCCCCCCATGTTGAGGGCATGCGACCTGGTACAGTTCAGGAGGGGGGGCGCTCGCTCGTCCCCACCCCCTTTCCTGACCGGCCGGGCTGCATGCTTGGATTGGGGTCTGGTATGGATTTTGGGGGGACCCCGATGCCGGTTTTTTGGCATAGGGGGTTCCCCTTAAAGTTCCATACCAGACGTAAGGGCCTGGGATGCCTGCGATGGGGCTCGCAAGGTTTCAATCTCGCCGATAGATGCGGCGAGATTGACTTCCTTTGCTAGTCCCGTCGTACCCGAGTCACGTTCAAAATGAACAGACTTGTCCGTGTGTGGGAAAGTCCGTTCATTCTGAAAGTCCGGCGGAAGTCCGTCGGGAAGACCGGATTCCGGAAAGTCCGGTCGTGTGTAGGCAAGTCCGTCCGTTCAGAAAGTCCGGCGGTAGTCCGCCGGAAGTCTGGCAGCAAGTACTTCGGACCTAGTTTCCCAGAAAGTCCGACCGTGTGTACGCGGCATTAGATAGCCAGCAAAGGGTATCCATTAATTGCTGAACTGTCTGCACTTCATCTTCCCCCATAGAGTACAGTGCAGTGTAGAGAAGTGTGATGTAGTATATGGACTCTTACCCAGAACACGGATCTCTGTAGAGGATATTCGATGTCCCGGATCACAGTGACACCAGACCTCATACACACAGGAGTCCTCCTTCCTGGCGGGTGTCAGCTTCCAGCAGCCGCTGTCTCTGTCCAGTCGAAGTCTGGAGTCATGAGATTTAGTGGCATTGATAAAACAAAGATTTTCCAGTAATGTCCTATCCTCTCCTCTGCATTTTCTGTACAGCTCCACAGTAACATCATCCTCAGGACATTTCATATTACAGTCAGTGATGTCTGATCCGCTCTGTACATACACCGTTCCTGATGACACCGATCTGATCATCATATACAGGAGACCTGGGAGGAGAAGACAGATCAGAAATGTTAGCAGGAGTTTGCAAATCCTGATGTTGACCACTTGCAGACCAAGCCCATTGTGACACTTCTCTGCTACATGTAAAAATCAGTTTTTTTGCTAGAAAATTATTTAGAACCCCCAAACTTTTTTTTTTTGTTTTAGCAGAGCCCCTACAGAATAAAAAAACTTTGGTTATTGCAATTTGTTTATGGTACATGGTATTCGCTTGGCCTTTAAAAAAAAAAAAGGGGGGGGGGGGTAGTTTGTTGCTTGTGGAATGGATACAAACTACGATACTTAAAAATCTCCATAGGCAACACTTTAGAAATTTTTACTTGTTACCAGTTTAGAGTTGCAAGGGAGATCTAGCACTAGAATTATTATTTATTATTATTATACAGGATTTATATAGTGCCGACAGTTTACGCAGCGCTTTACAACATGAGGGCAGACAGTACAAATACAATACAATTCAATACAGGGGGGAATCAGAGAGCCAGTGCTCCTGTCCTGATGTCTCCCTGAGCCTCTGAACACAATCCAGCCTTGGCGGTGATTTTTTCTCTTACATGATTTCTGGATAAGATTACCTGCTTTTGGATGACCAGTGCTGCTCAGCCATTCCATACTTGGAAACCTCCATCCTTGGCACCTACCGTGTGTTCCTTGACGTTCCTGGTGATGGAAGTTTATCCTGCCCATTTCTACACTTTGGATTTCCTTACCTAGCCCGATGGGGCTTATTGCCTGATTGACTCCATGTCGCTGACAGGGGAGTCCTCCTCTTGCGGTAAGAGTACCCATCTTCTTTACTGTTTGGATGTTTAATATCGTTGATGCCAGCTCAGCCCTACGGATCTACACTACATTCACTGGGTCCTGTGGGTCCCCAACCATCCATTATCGTCCTGCTTATTCTGTATGGACATGAGTTAACACTTTTTTACTCACCTTTTTCATTTTGGACTTATTATTTTTCCACCACATTGGTCAATTAATGCCCTTACATGGACTCTTGTAGGTTGTTTTAGTTACACCATTGTCTAGCGCTGCATTTCATTTTTTCTATATGGGAATCAGAGAGCCCTGCTCGTTAGAGCTTACAATCTAGGAGGGAGGGTCAAGTTATACAAAAGGGTAATAGCTGTGGGGGATGAGCTAATGGAGAAAATAGTGCAGTTGTTAGATGGAGGCAGGATAGGCTTCTCTGAAGAGGAAAGTTTTCAGGGATCGCCTAAAAGTGGATACTGGGGATGCACTGAAATTTCGGCCACTGAAACATATCGGCCGAAAATGGCCCTTTCGTCAAAAAGCAGAAAGAGAATTCTTGCCGATACTGGCACCGAAAATCGCACATGCGCAGTAGAGGCGGCATAACCAGCGGGTGACATCACTCATTGTGTAGGCACGTTCCTCGCAGTTAAGACGCCACAAAGCCGCACTCGTAAGCACGTTCCCTGCTGAGACGCTGGCACCGTCCCCGCGGGTGCTCCTCATGCTTGTGAGATGCTGCTGGGACCTGAGAGATGCTGCTGGGAAGCGAGAGACGGTACTGGGAAGCGAGAGGCGGTACTGGGAAGCGAGAGACGGTACTGGGAAGCGAGAGACGGCTTCATAGAGGACTGCACATAGCATACTCAAGTACAAGAGTGGGCACTGTCACTCCTGGATGGCTACCATTACTATTCGCTGGTGGGCATTGCTGCTTTTGCCTTCTTAAACTGACAGAAACAAACTAGTCATTTTATTTCTTGATTATTTTAGTATAGTACTAGTACTGAGTCTGACTATTTAAAATGACTGTGTGTCTGCACTGCAGTACATCTGATCTGTAGCAAATGATATAAATTGAACTGACTGAGTGATTAAATATGATTTAAAATGGAATGTAATCAGTGGCGTCTCCAGCTTTCAAATTTAGGGGGGGCACATGGGGGGACAGGGACAAAAGTAGGGGGGCAACTATAAAATGCATATATATATATATATATATATATATATATATATATATATATATATATATATATCCTGGGGCCCTTTACTACGACCCCACAACGGGCCCTTTCACATGTTCTGCAGTGAGCTCCCTTCCTACTGTATTGGGGTCCCCCAGGGTGCCAGAAAACAAGAGATATATGTCACCAGCATATCAAGAAAATATAAGGATCCAAAGCAGTGGGAGAACTATCAGGGTTGCAAAGGTTGTCTTGCCTCCGGGCCCTGGTGTTCTGCCACTGTGGGGTTCCCCAGCCTCCTCTTGCTGTCCTGCCCCTGCTATTGACAGCTCTGGTCTGGCATCTCTTGGAATTTACAGGCTGGTCCTCCTGTCCTAAGGACGGGAGAAATCAGTCTGTTTTTTCAGTAACTGAAAGTCCTGGTGGAGTCCTTCCTGCAACTCGCTCTTCTCCCTGCCAATGAGAATGCAGGTGAAGGAGCAGATCAGGCGGCCGTGGTTGTGTGAACGCTCGCATTATGCAGTGTCAGTGAGCAGGGGAGGGGGGAGGAATCACCCGCAGGAGCTGACTTTGGACTCTCTCCCTCTTAGACATTGATTTTTTGTAAAAAAAAAAAAAAAAAAAATTTTTTTTTTGGGGGGGGGGGGGGCACATGGTGGGGCACAGCATAATGTTGGGGGGGGGGGGGGTCAGGGCCCCCTCTGCCCCCCCCCCCCCCCCCCTAGGGTCGCCATTGAATGTAATGGATTGCAAATTGCAAGTGAACATAGTAAATGAATTGGTATTGGACTGTGCTATTGGACAATTGGAACATACAACATAGTATGACTGACTACCTACCATTTGTTGCTTGTTCATTGTAGTTCTTCTACAGTTTTTTGCAATTCAATTTAAGAGAGAACTCCAGCTTTTGAACTGCTGTACCATAGTTTGTTGCTGTTGGGCTAAAGTTAAACTATGTCTCTCCCTAAGCTGTCAGCCCGCTGCAAATGCAAAGCTGTATGTTCTGTATCTGTGGCTGTCTACATACTACTTGTTCCGGGTATGGGCGGTGACTTCCATAAACACAGGCTAGTCTACATTGCTTGCTATTATTGGCTGAGCAATGCTGCTGTAGACTAGTCTGTGTTCCACTTCCAGGATGTCTCCGCCCATACCCGGGGCCGGAACACAGTGCGGTCTACTGTATGACTAGTATGTATCTAACCCGCAGCTACATACATACACTTTTATATCGCACATCCAGCCGCTGACACCTTTGGGTGAGAACTTAGGGAAAAAACTACTAGTTCTCATTTAAGTTGAAAGAAAATAATAAAATAAAAATTTTATTATAGCATAGCAGATAGCACTGTACTATGTTATATATTTACAGAAACTGTGAAACAGAATAACCGCCTTCTGCCATATTTCTGTTATGGTTAGTTGAGAGAGTTGTTCTTTAAAGTACTACTTACTTATACATAGTTTGTTCTGTTGTTGGGCCACACTATATCATTGTCTCTCCCTGTGCAAAACTGTATATTCTCTATCTGTGGTTGTCTACATACTACAGTACCGCACTGTGTTCCGGGTATGGGCGGTGACTTCCATAAACACAGACTAGTCTACATTGCTTGCTGTGATTGGCTGAGCACCTCTGCTGTAGACTAGTCTGTGTTCCAGGATGTCTCCACCCATACCCGGGGCTGGAACACAGTGCGGTCTACTATATGACTATGTATGTAACCCGCAGCTACATAAATACACTTATCGCACATCCAGCCGCTGAAACCTTAGGGAGAGAGAACTGAATTACTAGTTCTGATGTAAGTTGGAAATTGATAAAATATAAAAAAGTCAGTGTTTGGCATTTTTATATTATTATATTAATATTAAATTATTATTATTATTAATATTATTTTTTTTTTTATGCCTGTTTTATTTGGTATGGTGGTGCAATGTACACTGACTGCAGTCTTATTTTATTTTATTTTTATCTTCTGTGTCCACTGTCCAATTTTATGTGGGTTACTTTTTATTAAAGTACTTTTTGACATTACTGGTTTGTAGTATTCTTTTCTTCATAAAATTACCGTATATACTCGAGTATAAGTCGAATTTTTCAGCACATTTTTTTTGTGCTGAAAGTGCCCCCCTCGACTTATACTCGAGTCAAGCACTTTTCTGCAGCAAAAAATTTCATTTTCCGAACCAACTTTGGGGCCCCGTATCTCAGGGCCACTTGGTGCTAGAAACCCCAAATTTGGTGTACAACCCCAGTGGACCTAGTACCACAACATATCCATAGCTGGGGTTCCTAGCACTATATGGCCCCGAGATATGGGGCCCCAAACTAGGTTTGGAAAATGTCATTCTCTGCTGCAGAAAAGTGCTTGACATTTTCTGAACCAATATTTGGGGCCCTGTATCTCGGGGCCACTTGGTTCTAGAAATCCCAGCTTTGGATATTTTATGGTGCTAGTTCCACTGGGTTTGCACATCAAATTTGGGGTTCCTAGCACTAAGTGGCCCCGAGATACGGGGCCCCAAATTCAGTCAACTGTGTCCAACTGTAGCAATGTCATTTCGGGACACTTTGGGTTCAGAGACCCCAAATTTTGGCTGCAGCTAGGGGGCATCTAGGAACACTTAACTACTGAGTTTGAAGTTCGGGGGACCTATGGCTGCAAATGGGCACAGTGAGGCATGCAAATGGGCACAGTGAGGCTGCAAATGGGCATTGTTGACCCTCTTTTCCACTTACAGTAGCTGTGCATTTCTCACCCTCGTCTTATACTCGGGTCAATAAGTTTTTCCCATTTTTTTGTGGTAAATTAGGGCCTCGACTTATACTCTGAAACGACTTATACTCGAGTATATACGGTAATGATTAAGTTAAATATAAATAATACAACAAATACGAATATAACACAATTTTGTATATCCAATAATTTTTTGAGGTAATAGATAAAAAAAAGCCTATTTCGGTTTCGGTGCTGTTTCGGTTTTCGGGATCAAGGAAGATTTATTTTCGGTATCAGTTTCAGCCACAAAAAACACATTCGGTGCATCCCTAATTCTGACACCAAGTAAGCATGTTGGGGGAAGTAGTTCTGATGAGTAGAGGAGAGGCGGAGTGTGTAGAAGATGTGACTCCTCATCACATATCACAGGAAATGTTTCAGTAATAAATAGAACACAGGATGGTCTTGTGAGATCTCTCCGGTGATGATTGTACACTCCGCCTGTCTGTACTGCAGGGTGACATAGAAGGGACATCATTACTGATATTACACTGGATGATGGATATGGGGGAGGGGAGGGGGGATGTTGGGGGGATTTATCATCCTCGGATCAGATCTGAGTGCAGAGATCACCGACTTCCCAATACCAATCATCATTGTCAATAATCACTGCTGTACAATCCAATATCTCCAACACTCCATTCATCACCTCATCTCCTATACAATGTATCTAGAGTTGCCTCCTCATCCCTTTAAACCCGAACACCTTTGAATTACACAGGTTCTGAGGCTAATTTATTGCAGATACGGCACCAAGTGAGTTTAATTACCACCTTAATCAGCCACAGAACCTGTGTAATTCATATGTGTTCAGGTTTAAAGGGATGAGGTGGCAACTCTAAATGTATCCACTATGGGGGGGGAATAGATCTCTGTATATAAGAATGAATATACAGCATCTCACAAAAGTAAGTACACCCCTCACATGTCTGTAAATGTTTTCTTCTATCTTTTCATGTGACAACACTGAAGAAATGACACTTGTCTACAATGTAAAGTAGTGAGTGTACAGCTTGTATAACAGTGTAAATTTGCTGTCCCCTCAAAATAACTCAACACACAGCCATTAAAGCGGAGGGCCATCCTAAAATAAAAAAGTGCATTATTATTCTTAAAAAAAAAAAAACACTTGAAAGAAATTTTTTTTTAAACTTACCTGAAACCCCTGTTTCTTAGGCCTGGGGGGCAAGTCCAGTCAAGTGGCCCATAGAACCGGTGGTGGCAAAGTGATGGATCAGGAAAACAGTCTCTAAGGTTTTTCATGATCACAAAGGTGGGGGGGGCAGGGAGGACAATGTGGCCCTCCAGGGCCTGTGGGGGACTTGTACTACCATGGCCTTCAGGAACTAAATTGCAAGCAAGTCCCTGTATGAATCCCTCAGAGCTGAGGACCTGACCCCCCCCTCCGCAACTAGTGACAAACTACAAGTCCCAGCATTAACACCTTAGATCCCACGGGTTCATGCTGTGCCCTGTAGTCCTTCACTAATTTGGGGGGGGGGTGACATCCTCAGCTCTGAGGGGTTTAAGCTGGGACAGTGGGACCTGTAGTCCTTCAATAGTTGGGGGGGCAGGGGTGTGTGACACATCCTGAGATCTGAGGGGTTCATGCTGGGACCTGTAGTCCTTTACTTTTGGGGTGTCACATCCCCAAAAGTAAAGGACTACAAGTCCCAGCATGAACCCTGGCTGAGATTTAAGGATGTGATCTCCTCCTCTGCTGTCGGCTCATTCTCCCATGACACACATATGTTCTAATTCTTTCACTGCTCCCAACCTCACCTCAGGCAGCTTGACCAGAGGCTCTAATAGGCTTCAAAATAGGATGGATTGCGCTCAGAGCCCACCCGGGTGTGTTAGAAAAGCAAATGAATATTTGCTTTTCTAACACTGAACTGCCTCTCTGCCAATCAGGAAGAGCGGGTCTGATACCCGTCACCTGATTGGCTGAAAGGAAAGGCGCTCCAATTGGATGTCTAGCAGGAGGAAAAGCATGGAGGAAGCAGAGAGAACACAGGACCCGCTGCCTGTCTGACAGCTCCCCGCCGTCACTCCCTGCCTGACCCACCACCAAGATGGGGTAAGTGCCGGTCAGACAGCGGGCGAGGTGGGGTGCTGGTTAAATGCCGACAGGGGGGTAACATTGGCTGCAATTGATGGGCACAGTGGCTGCATTTGATGGGCACAGTGAGGCTGCAATTAATGGGCACAGTGGCTGCATTTGATGGGGCACAGTAGCTGCATTTGATGGGGCACAGTGAGGCTGCATTTGTTGGGCACAGTAAGGCTGCATTAAATTCCAGAGTGAGGCTGCAATTGATGGGTTTTTTTCAGTACTTTTTAGTTTGCACCCTCCCCAAAAAAAAACATGTTAAGCACCAGCCACCACTGACAGAGAAAGACATCGCTCCAAATTGTCCACACAGAGGGACCACTCCTCAAGAAAATTGCTTGATTCCTTTATCAACATAGTAAAGCCTTGTACACACCACTAGTTTGTTTTTTTTTGCTCAATCCAGGGAGTTGAACAAAAAAACTAACAGCTCTGGTTGGAGCCGCTGAGCATGAGCAAAAGTGACCTGAGCATTGATCACTTTTCAGAGTGGCAGTGCCTGCTGCAAGTGTGCACAAGCCTTTGGGCGCACACTGGTGTGCTGCGGTTTGGCCGCAGTGCTTATGTACAGTTTTCCTTAGCTGCAGTCCCATAGGCTTCTTTTCGGTTGTGCGTTTTTGCTGCAGTTTTTTTTTATAGCGCACCAAAGATGCAGCCGTTTTTGTGCACTTTCAGAAAATGCAGCAAAAATGTGCAAACTAATAGAAGTCTATGGGAAATGCAGGAAGACAGTGAGATCACCATCACTGCAGCAGATCAGTGTGAGCCCACATCATAGTACATAGGATCAGGTACTGCATAGTACATAGGAGCCGGTACTGTACAGGCTGCTGAAAGAAATGTCCTTATCTGCAGAGGGAGGAGGGGGAGAGGAATTTGGGAGAGAGGGGGAAGAGAAGGGAGAGAGGCTGATCACAGATGACTCACTTGACAGTCAGCAGGCTTTAGGCTCAGAGCTTTAGGCTCAGTTATCAGCATCCCATACAGAACTCCGCCGGATCACAGTTTGAACGTTCCGCCCACACCTCCTATTCACAGACGCAGCACACAGGGTGCCCGGAGTGTGGGCGGGCACAGTGAGAGAGGGGGTTGGGGGGAGGCAGAGCGGATCCGCCCTCTTCCATTGGGCTGTGCTCTGAATGGACACAGACTGTCAGCTCAGAAGCCGGGGACAGCGCTGTCTGTGACATGACAGATGTCCGCTCACAGCATGAACGTTCCTGCAGCTTCTGGGCTGTTATCCAGCCCTGTCACTGTCAGCCTCCCTCTGGAGTCACCCGAGCAGTAACACTCGGCCAACTGCACATGCTCAGTTCCCAGCTGGCAGCACATTGGCCTTTTTACTGGGAATCAGAGCGGCCTGGGGGGAAATTGCATGCCTGCCCCCCGGCCCAGCCCACCCCTGGCAGATACAGTGTTTGTAGCTGCTGACTTTAAAAAAAAAAATCGCGGCCGGAACACCGCTTTAATGTTTAAACCGCTGGCAACAAAAGTGAGTACACCCCTAAGTGAAAATTTTCAAATTGGGCCCAATTAGCCATTTTCCCTCCCCGGTGTCATGTATTTTGTTAGAGTTACAAGGTCTCAGGTGTGAATGGGGATCAGGTGTGTTAAATTTGGTGTCATCGCTCTCACTCTCTCATACTGGTCACTGGAAGTTCAACATGGCACCTCATGGCAAAGAACTCTGAGGATCTGAAAAAAAGAATTGTTGCTCTACAAAAAGATGTTCTAGGCTATAAGAATATTGCCAAGACCCTGAACCTGAGCAGCAGCAGGGTGGCCAAGACCATATAGTGGTATAACAGGACAGGTTCCACTCAGAACAGGCCTCGCCATGGTCGACCAAAGAAGTTGAGTGCACGTGCTCAGCGTCATATCCAGAGGTTGTCTTTGGGAAATAGACGTATGAGTGCTGCCAGCATTGCTGCAGAGGTTGTAGGGGTGGGGGGTCAGCCAGTCAGTGCTCAGACCATACGCTGCACACTGCATCAAATTGGTCTGCATGGCTGTCATCCCAGAAGGAAGCCTCTTCTAAAGATGATGCACAAGAAAGTCCGCAAACAGTTTGCTGAAGACAAGCAGACTAAGGACATGGATTACTGGAACCATGTCCTGTGGTCTGATGAGACCAAGATAAACGTATTTGGTTCAGATGGTGACAAGCGTGTGTGGGGGCAACCAGGTGAGGAGTACAAAGACAAGTGTGTCTTGCCTACAGTCAAGCATGGTGGTGGGAGTGTCATGGTCTGGGGCTGCATGAGTGCTGCCGGCACTGGGGGGCTACAGATCATTGAGGGAACCATGAATGCCAACATGTACTGTGACATACTGAAGCAGAGCATGATCCCCTCCCTTCAGAGACTGGGCCGCAGGGCAGTATTCCAACATGATAACCACCCCAAACACACCTCCAAGATGATCACTGCCTTGCTAAAGAAGCTGAGGGTAAAGGTGATGGACTGGCCAAGCATGTCTCCAGACCTAAACCCTATTGATCATCTGTGGGACATCCTCAAACGGAAGGTGGAGGAGCACAAGGTCTCCAACATCCACCAGCTCCGTGATGTTCTCATGGAGGAGTGGAAGAGGACTCCAGTGACAACCTGTGAAGCTCTGGTGACCTCCATGTCCAAGAGGGTTAAGGCAGTTCTGGAAAATAATGGTGGCCACACAAAATATTGACACTTTGGGCCCAATTTGGACATTTTCACTTAGGGGTGTACTCACTTTTGTTGCCAGCAGTTTAGACATTAATGGCTGTGTGTTGAATTTTGAGGGGACAGCAAATTTACACTGTTATACAAGCTGTACACTCACTACTTTACATTGTAGCAAAGTGTCATTTCTTCAGTGTTGTCACATGAAAAGATAGAAGAAAATATTTACAAACATGTGAGGGGTGTACTGACTTTTGTGAGATACTGTATATATAGCTATATGATATATAGATATAGTTAGCATAGTCATAATGCAAACAAACAAAATAGCCTTATCAAATAAAAAATGGTTACCCATTTAGCGATATCAACAGTCATTCCAGGCCAATAATAACGCAGGGAAATGACTGCTCTAGTTTTTATCATACCGCGGTGCGCCCCATGCGGACTGCAATGACTGTCTCTGAAAATGTCATCAGCCTCCTTCACACTGATCACTACTTTGCT